>NW_028301600.1:36666666-36969696 GCF_987345545.1 Pholcus phalangioides | reverse complement strand
TTTCGTTAAGTAATTATCTAAAGCTAATAAAAATCTAATTGGTTTCATCGTGTAATTCAGATTAACTAAACATTAGTTTTGTCTGAAATACAAGGCAATTACTTACGTTTTCTCCGCATTGAAAACATTGAAACATATTTATACATTTGAAAGTTTTCACGAATAAAACATCCAATAATGTAATAAATGTTAAACAAACCTAATGGTTTGCTTTAAAATCAGATCAATAACTGCAGTTGTTCTAGTACTTAATTAATACTCAATAAAAATTTTGATCGCCCGCATACGCAATTTTATCGCAGAAGTTATTGATGTAGTTCTAGACATTTTGTCATATAGTGATGATAATGCTAAATAAGAAATATCGAAAATTTTCAGTCAATTCATGCATTAGCTCTTGTATGTGTTTAATGTGAGATTCAATAAGCCATTGTATTATTCCAGATTTCAAAATTGTATTATCAAACATTATACACAGAACTAGGATTTAAATAAGTAGTTCTTTTATATTCTAAGTCTCATTCTTTAAGAAATAGCTGTCACTATCAGGAATTTCCTCAACTTTTGAATATTTCATATGGAAATTCACAATAAAAAGGATCTGTAGTTATCTGTAATCAAAATACACTTATGAGTGACTTATGTATGAAAAAGTAACGAATTTGTTATGCTTATTGTTGAAAATAAATTTTAATCTACTAAATTTTAAAACTATGGCTTAACCAAAGACGGTGTGCTTTATTAAGATTTTTTTTTCAAATGAAAATATTATCAAAATTTATCACGGAATTACCGGGCGTTTGAATAGAAATCCTTCCGAAGCGCATGCTTCAGAACTTGGTATGATTAGCAGAAGATTTATGGTTTTCTTATGGATTGTAAAGAGCTTTAGGGTAACATTAAGGAATTCTCAGGAAATGGCGGAATAAATAGAATGCCAGGTTTTCAATGCAACAGACTTTCGATCGAGTTCACCTCAAGAAACAAATTGTAATTTCACAATTGAGATATATTAATCATTGAACTTGTGGCTGGCACACTTCGGATGCTAGAAAGATGGATGTAAAGCTTTTGCCATGGATCCTCGAATATGCGTGATAAATGGCCCCAATACACTGGAAGAAGTAGACGTTTGCTCACTAATCGATTATTTCTCTTAGTCACACATAGTCCTCGACGAAATAATGGTCATAGGCCAACAGATGGTCCTCATAAGTTTTCTCTAAGCTCTTTATTACTCTATGCATTAAGAAAGCTACCGTTAAAATTATCTTTCTCTAGTGGCAACGCATTTCCCGAATGATTAGTAAAAAAAAAAGATAATATCATGATGATAATCCCAAAAAATCTTGTCATTTTTCTAAAAATTTTCAAAGGATTCATCTGCTCATACAGCGTGAAAAGTATTTAAACGGAGTTCACATCTAGTGAATGTCGAAAATATGGAAAAATCAGCCTGTCTGAAATATGGTCGTCGTATGATGGATTGGGTGACCTCGTAAGGCCATGAAACACAGGCAATGACGAGGTATTCACTGATTAATCTTATCTATAACGTCCCGCTACAATTTAGTAACTGATAAATATAAGTTTCAATAAATAATTGCTCTTCGCTACACCAAGGACGTCGTGGAGGCTTGAAAACTTGCCGCCTCTTTCTAAAAAGCATATGCAAGCAGTTTTCTATTTGTTTTTATCATTTTATGGAATAAATATATTTTCACGAACATATTCCAGACAAACAATATAGAATTACCACAGTAACGAGTCATTCTTATAAGAACGAAAATCCACATATCATTATAACGTTTTTAATTTGAACTTGGTATTGCATATTTTAATCAAAATAATTACTTTTCATGGTGTTCATTAAAGAAGAGACAATAAGTTATGAAGCATTAGATACTGCAGCTTCTTCTGAGGATAAAGAAAGAAGCAAACTTATTATTTCAGCCGAGAAAAACAGGGAAACAAAATAATAAAAATACAAGCAGCAGAAATTAAATGGACCATCTAGCAGACACCATTATCTTTGCCCACAGGTTTCAAACCTCCAAACACTCACTTAACTAGAAAAGTCTAATTAAATGGAAAAGTTTCTTTTTCTCGGTTCATGGAATGATGTCAAAAAGAAAAAAAAAAAAAGGAAAAAAAAAATTAAGGATTAAAAATATATATATATAAATGACGTTAACTTTGAGTACAATCCCTTCAAGAGGAAGCTTTCGCTTCTTGCATTTAGTGAAGCTTTCCTGTATAATTAACGTGGCATGGAATGACAAAGAATTTCGATGATAAACACTTCATTACGAAAACGAAAGCAAAAAAAAAAAAAAAATAGAAAAGAAAAACAAATTTATTCGCCCTGAATGACAAGAAGACATTGAAATGTAAGTGGTGGTGGAGAGTCAAGTGAAGCTGGACGGCGTTAAGAAGCTGAATAAAAACCTTAGATAAATAATTTATATATTATTCAAGTATTTTTGTGAACGGTCATATATTCTTGTACAGATTGCATTTATTTTCATTCGTACCTCGTATTTCGACTAATTAGTAAGAATTCTAATGAATATATTCTATCCCATTTCAAACCACTCAACCCTATTTTGTCTCTGAAGTTAAACCGATCGTTCTTTATTAAGAAATGTTAAGATATCAAATCAAATGCAGTGTCTCTAGTCTTAGTAATTCGATATTTCATAATACAGTATATAGGGTGCATAGCAAACAGCACGCACCGCATTTTACTGGCGAACCGTTGATTCTACAGGCATACTTCCAATCACAAAAAATATCCGGATAACGTGGAGAACTCAGATACGGCATTCATGTTGAAATGGGTTGTATAATTATTGAATATAAAAATTAACTTTCTATACTGACACCCCGTGCCATCAAACGCCTAATTAGAAAGTTATTGCATGGTCTATCTTGATACTAACAAAAAAATCACATTTCTAAAAGCAATTTCACTGAGGTATTTGAATTCAAAAAATGGAGAAAAGTTGGGAAAAAACAGCATAAATAAGGATATAAAGAATAGATTTTTTTTAATAGTTTTACGTGTCAGTTTTTGTTGTTTTTACTTAACTTTTCTCCATATTTCGAATTCAAATATCTCAGTGAATATTGCACATGGAAACGTGGAATTTTTGTTGGCATCAGGAGATACAGGGCAACAATTTTCTAACTGGGTTTTGGGGCACACGGGGACTGTATAAAAAGTTGATTTTTTTTATTTTCTAATTATACAGCATCCTGAAACATGTGTGACATATCTGAGTACTACACGTTATTGAGAAAATTTTTCTAACTGGAAGTATACCTCTAGGGTCAATGGCTCGTCAGAAAAATGTCGTACTCCCCGTTTGTTGTGCACCCTGTTCATCTGTATATACTGTATATATGTCATTGCCAAAGTCTGAAGTTAGCCAGCTCGCAAACTGGCCGGCCCAGTTGATCAAGCCCGAAATTCGTGCATTCGCTTTGGTTTGCTGGCCGCCATATGTGGATCCCTACACATCCGAATATATGGATCACTAAGATACCGATATTCAGATTCCCTTGATCGTTAGGGTTGCCATAGTTACCCATATATAGGGCCTATATATATATTTTATTTCGGGATATAAAAAAAAACCTGTCGTAAAACAAAAGATATTGCATTATAGTTTGTAATTTGAATGTTTTTTTTTATCTATGGGAATGATTAGATTGTTTGCATTATGTAATATGCACCAAGATGAATATTTATAAAGTTATTACTATCATACAAGTAAGTGTCTTTGTTGTGAAGAGAAAAAAACCCACGTCAGTTTTTCATAATGGACGCCTCAACAGCCGAAATTATTATCGGGAAACCGCAGATATTTCCAATTCTTAGCTTACTGCGAATTTGGATCGAAAAAAAGACTTTCGATATTATTGACGCATATATATTTCCAATTTTCTTGTTTTTTTTCTTTTAATTTCAGTGATAGAAAAAAAGAGTCAATCTTTCAATATTTACGGAGTTGCAAGGAAAAGGTTTTGATATAAATATGGATGGCACATGGGGATCTCTAGAAATATTTCGTAAAATATTTCCTTTTCAACTCGATTTGCTTGAGTAGCTATGTTCCCAATAGATTTAAGTATCGTTTCTGGGGTAAAAAGATAGGAAAAGTTCCCGTATTTCGACCTAAACACCAGTGGCATTCTTCACCCTCACAAATTAGTAATCACTTCACACTTTCACGCGCTGGTTAACAACTCACTGCAAGTCAGTTTTCAGATAAAACTCATGAGGTACTTTTTATTTTTGCATTACTTAACATAGAATTTTAAAGAGTTTCAAGTTACCGAACGAGCCATTAAACGACATAACATGGCTAGGAAATTCCAGAGTTACGAGAGTGAAATTAACTGTTGAAAGACTATACAAATAGGGATATTGTGAGTGTTGTATAGATTTTGATTAATCAACAATTAAATGGCAATTTACGGTGCAGTATAAAATCACTTTCTTACATCATCGATCCAGTTGTTAAAGATAGTTCCTCTTATTTTATTCTTTTTTTTTTATTCTCACTCTACAACACAAAAATATTCTCTTATCTATAATTATTTTTTTTCACACAAAATCGTTCTGTCTCATCAGAACGCAATATTCCGTTCTATTTACTTTTTTTTATCACGTTATATGCTTTTATTTCTTGTCAGATGGAACTTTTTTATGGCTCTTTTTTTACCCGTTTTGACATCTTTCTGATGTTTACCTTATCCCAAGTTGACTTTTCCAATCCCCTGTCGTCTTGGCATTTTCTTTTACACTTCTTTCATTTTTACCATCCTCCACGACATTTTTTTCTTATATTTCTTCTGGTGAAGTGGGGAAAAAACGATCGAACTAGAAAAAAAACCTTTATACTAGTGCAGAATACAGATAAAAAAAATGCTCTTGCTTCTTTACCCTTCCATCAGTAGTGTACTAAAGGTGAGGTCGCAGCGATTTTGGAGGTGGAGGAAGCCAGCTCCTGAGAGGAGGTATAGAATATATATATAACGGCATACACACAGATATATATGTATGTATGTATGAAAAAAAGGCCAAGAATGTGAAAAAGAAGAAAAGAAAATCCGAAAAGATCTTCATTTTTCTTTTGTATCTAAAGTAAAAGAAAAGAACAAAATAGTGCGGATGTTTCTCGGAAACTTGCGTGCAAAAACTGTTCTCCTCTAGAACAAGAAAACAAGCTGCAAAGATAAAAGCGAACTCAGAAAAGAGACCATTTCTCCTTTACTTTCTCATTTTAGGGCAATGATTCTGAATTGAAAACATCACTTTTGTCTATTCTGTGACCTGAACGCAAGTGGGTGAAACCTGATTGGCGAAAGAACAGCAAATATTCTCTCGTCACGAAGGAAACGAGAAACGTTATCGAGTACGAAGTTGTGTTTGCCAATACTCTAGGGACTGTAGTCGATTGAAGCATGGCTACAGTGAACACGGCCATTCTGACCAACATAACCACATAAATTTTCATACACATACGTGCAGATTATGTACCAAAATGTTTCAATATATCTCAGATTAAAATACATATTCTATTCATAACCTTCCATTAAATTCACGGTCAAACGTCAAGATATAAGACACCTAAACAAACATTTTTGGGCATAGAATGAATGGTCGAATCGCAATAGCAAATGCGGTAGAAATTGCTTTTAGAGAGTGCATAACCCCAATAAAAACCAAACTCCGATCCGAAGGTGGATATGTATCCTCGATCGGAGTTGGATTTATATTATATTGGTGAGAGGACCATCAAAGTCATGCTACGCCAAACAATGACAAGCGATGGAATGACTTGTGGTAGGTTTTTCGTTACCCCAGTTGCACCACGACACGGGGCCTACCATATTACAACCCCCCGCACACTTGAATGGTTGATATCCTTGATCTTTCCATGAACTTGATCCTTTGAATTTAGAATCACCCTGTATATGTTATACACATACTGGCCAGTGAATAAGGCATTTTGATCCGATACTTCATTGGACGTCACTTACCTCAAATTACAGCATTTGCAAAGTTACGCATTGACTCTAAATGGTATTGTAGAACATTTATTTTAAATCAGGTTTCCGCCAGACAATACCCAAATTTGTATAAATTTGATAAAAGAAGACGTTTATATTGAATGTGTCTCTCTAACACGACCCAAACTTTTTCTATTTCCTTCCGATTTGGTCTTTGTCTCGGTTTAAGGAGATGATTACATTCAATTTCATACTCCAAGAACAATAAGCAAACAATTTTTACTGGATTAATAATAGAAATATCAAGTTCACGATAAGTGGAAGACCCATCATGAACTTGCGGTGGAAATGCAAAATTTCAGACTGAATATTTGCAACAATGATCAGCGTTCCTTCCAGAAATTTCAGGGACCAAAACCATACTAATCAAATGTGCACAATATGATGATAGCCCCAGCAGAACCTTCAACTGTGTTTAAAAAGCGATATTGTTTGCGCAATTAGTACGAACTCTAATTCCTATAGAACTTTGCACTGTCCCTATTCTGCACAACTACTGCACTGAGTGACCACTTTATTAGGACCACATCGTCAATATTTCGTTGGGCCACTCTTTGCCTTTAATACAGAGAGTTGAGTCTTCTTTACATGTTGATAGGTCGTTTGTGAAATCTGAGACCATGCTTGATGAATAGCATTTCCCAACAGTGTGAGATTGAATGGTTGTGGATCGAGATGTGTGTCTGGTGGTCCTTCAACCCTCATCCCACAAATGATCAAGGGGATTGAGATCTGGGGATTGTGGAAGTCATCTAAGCAAAGTAAACTCCCCTTCACGTTCCTCAAACGAATCTTGTATAATCCCAGTACTATGGCAGGACAAATTATCTTGTTAAACGTAGCCACCGCCATTGGGATAAATCATTAACATAACAAGATGTACTTGGTCAGCAGTGATGTTTTTATATGGTATTTTATTCAGTCGTTCATGGATATGAATTAAAGGGGGTCAAAAGCATGGCAGGAAACATTCCCCAAACCATCACATTGCCTCCACCAGCTTGAAGGGCTGTAAGCACTTAGCGTCCATACTTTCGTGCAGTTTCCGCCAACTTCTCATTTGCCCATCTGCATGATATAACTGAGAACGTGATTCCCAAAGGACCGCATAATTTGTTTCTAATTATCCACCTCGGATTCTTGCGTTCTTTAGCGAATTCGAGACGCTTTTCTTGTTAGTTGCAGGCAGCAATGATGGTCGAACTGGCCTTCTGCTTCCATATGCTATACGATGCATTGTACGGCGAACAGTGCGTTAAGAGATCCTTTGAGATGATTATTGATTAAAATCGGCTGTAATTGCTGCACTGTTATCATTTTGCTATCGTTTACAAGTCTGGAGACTGTCCGTTCCACCTAAGCATTCGCCAGTCAGTGACAACCACAAGTTGCAAGTAGAGACATCTTTTGATTTACCTGACAGTCCAGTCTTTAAACAATGTAACTGCAACTGCTCTTAAACATTTCACTAATGCAATGATTTCGCTGACATTCGCTCCATGGCTCCGATCTTCTACAATCATCCCACGTTCGAAGTCCTTCAAATCACGTTTCTCTCCCCCATATATTCACTTGAAATTCACCTATACTACTGATACAGGAACTAAGCTTTCCTGTTTTATACTAGCCTAGCCCTCTAGTGGCAATAGTGTGACGCCAAAGCTCATTTGCTTAAAACTGTCAAGGTGTCATAATAACGTGGCTACTCATTGTATACGCTCAAATACCAAAAGCATGTTCATATAAGTGCTGTGAACATGTGTGAGTTGCATGATCCCAGAAATTTTCATGCCTTCAAATAATTTGTTTACATCCATCAAAGGTTTTCAATTCCCTTTCCAGCCTGACTATACAAATATGAATTTGTACAATTGTTTCATCACAAATACTCCAAAAAAAAAAAATTATTCGGTTCATTTCAAAATTTGAGTAAGATGAATATGTGAAAAACAACCAGCAGAAATTGATTATTAGGAGAAATAGAAAAATTGTAATCTTTATATATATCTCTTTATATATGAAAAAAATTGCCCACAATTAATAAAATAAAATTTTTATTGAAATTGAATAAGTATTTTTTCTCTTTTCTTAACAATCCAAGCTATCTTTTTCTCTTATTTTCTGAAAGTTTTCATTTTTACTTGGATTTTAAAATTTATATGAAATTCGGACACTTTTTCTTAAACATGGAATATAAAAATTTACGTACGTAATACGAAGGAAAAAAACAAATAAAAAACTTACATTATCCGTACCACTATTGACTTTTTGATGCATACGATATAACTTTTCTTCTCTTATGGAATAGACTGACTGATTGTGTTGGCTTGATACATAAACATACTTACGTCAATGAATACAAACTGATTACTGACGTTAATACAAAAGTTTGTAATCCATCTTATTATTTGCTGAAGAAAGTTCCCACAGTTTCATAAAAGATATGATACATTAATGATTCCTTTTCCACATTATTTTGTTGGAAAACGTCCAAGACAGAAAAAAATCTATTATGCTGCCTCAACGAGATTTTGCATGCGATCAAAGTAATGACTGTTTCAGACGGATACACATGCACGTAAATGCAGAGCACCAGACTATAGAAATTCTCATCAGACACAGAGAGTCTTTGTACTGTTGTGGATGTAACAATTGAGATAATTAGTCGCGACATATTTCTAGTTGCTGTGGAGCACGTACCGTAGTTACCATCAGAATAAGGAATCTCCATGTACAGCGCATGGGTTAACTATTCCTTATACACCCACGCAATGGTAGAATACAGATTTCTACATCAAAGGATATGGTGAATAGATATATTAAAATTGCAATATCACTACATGATGAAACCATTGGTAGCGTCTTCATTTTTTTTCTTTGTCTAGTAAAATATACCAACACATTATAAACACTGGAATATAGATAAAGCCATTGTCCATCAGATACGTACTATTTAATATAATATTGAAATCCGTAAAAAAATGAAAGTACACTTACCTTGACGGTAGATGATTAACAGCGTAATTGGCATGAGTTTCCATGTAAGCAGGTAAACTGTCGAATATGCTGAAAAAGAACCATTTAACATAATAAAATAATCTGCTGTATTATAACGGGGAGTAGTTTGAACATCAATGATTTCATGAAGATGTTGTTGATGAAAAAAATTAATAAATTATATATATATATTGCACGACTTAGATATACAGTGACAGTTAAATAAATGCGATATTAATAATAATATTTGGTGTCAAAATATATCACTGATCAATATAGAGACAGTTTTATAATCGTATTAAATACAGTCAAGATTTAAAGAATCCGTTAAAAGATTTCTTGATCCCTGTGGAATGCGATACCGGAACAATTTTAATAAAAAATATTTTAAATATTCGTTATAACCAATATGTCATAAAAGCCGAGTTCAGTGGAAAGTGCTAAAACCTATATACTGCTTCTTGGTCATTCATATTATATTTCAATGCCAATTTGTGAACCAATGTTAAACAGATCACTCATGACGTATATCAAATGCTGAAATATCAGATATTATATATATATCAAACTTATTTCTAAAAATATATTTATAACGAAATTTCACCTCGTAAAATTCAAAGTTGAGCCGGAAATATAAGTCCTAGAGTCACACGCCTGCTATTCGGAAAGACGCTGAGTTTAAGATCTTTCACGAAATTGCTTGAATATAGGTAGGGTAAACGTAACCTAAATAAATGGTTCACAAATTAGCATTGGAATGCAATATGAATGACCAAGAAGCAGTATATAGGTTTCAGCGCCTTCTATTGAAACTCGGCCTTTTATCACATATTGGTCATAACGAATATTTAAAATATTTTATTAAAATCATTTATTAATATTAAAGTGAATAATTAATATCTTTCTGAGACGCCACGCGACTTATAATATCGAGACACATCTAATAAACTAAAAATTAAACACGACACAACTTATCTGAATATACAACAAAAGTTTAGTAAGTTTGTTTGTTTTTTCAATATAAACTTACACAACACATATACTTATCTCCAAGGGTTTATGCAAAACTTTTTTGTATTCCCAGAGATAACAGAATAAGAAATAAAACGACTTACCTCACCCACCAGCAATCAAATATTCATCCCAGAAAATCCGTAGATTTAATATAATTTGTGCTCTATGTACGCTTGACTATTGATGAGTATATATTTATCAGGTTTAAAGTCCTAACAGAGGAGCTTTATTTACACATATATTCATCTTCTGTGAAATAATTACATAACACTGTTCTAACTTTTCTAATGTCGAATCGAATTACCTCATTACATAGATTAAATCAATGGCGATATTTCACATGTATTCTGGAAATTCGAGTCTATTTGCTTGATGATAGTAATAACAAACTATCGAAGGGGTTATTCAA
Organism: Pholcus phalangioides; assembly: GCF_987345545.1. Lineage (NCBI taxonomy): Eukaryota > Metazoa > Arthropoda > Arachnida > Araneae > Pholcidae > Pholcus > Pholcus phalangioides. The sequence continues at coordinate 36,959,195 of NW_028301600.1, read as the reverse complement.
AACCTAAGGTAACAAGAGCTCTCAGTGGTGTCGGTGGATTAGGGCGAATTTTCAACAGTAGCCGCAATATAGAAGACTACAGCTTTATCACAATCATTACATAGCTCATTTGATGTGTAATATCCTTGCGATATCAATTCTAAAATGGCTGTGCTCTCGGAAGTTCTGTCAAATGGGGATATGCGTAGTGGGATTAGGTTTTGCGTTCGAAGGTCTCACCAGCAGAAGTTCATTGTCAACTTCTTCAGGTGTCCAGTGCGAATGCAATGTCTTCGAAAAAGCAATGAGTTTTACATTTAGCGAGGCAATGGACTTTATGGTAGTGGTTTACCAATGGGATTACTAATTTTGATAATGGCAGGGCAGATCTGAAAGACAAGCAACATTCTTATCGAAAAAGCACATCGCCTCAGATGAAAATATGCTTCGCATTGAAGGTATGATTCGGAATGATCATTGCATTCAACTTAGTGATATTGCTAAGAAATTCGACATATCAGCAACTCGCAAAACGGCATCGTGCTGCTGCGCGATGCCCAGCTCACATGAAATAACAAACAGCACAACCGTGATGCAAGAGATTGGGACAGATTATTGTAGAAAGAGTGTGACAATATCGAAAAGTAATGCATACAAAGATTGTGCAAATATTGTGCTAATAAAATAAATAGAGAGAGAGCTCTTGCTATTTTATTTTCGAATAATCTATGTAAAGAACGAGTTGCATTTATTACATACAGAGGGTTAGCGAAAAACAAGTTCCCCACTTCAGAGAACCCTGGAGTGCGTTCCACTGCTCCCAATCAGACGAAATTGGTAATTCAAATGATACGCGTTTGTCATTTATTAAATAAAAAATAGTGCAAAAAATCAATATGCGGTGCTGGCACACATACATATTTAATATAGTTACACAAATAAAAGTTCATTATATGTAGCACTAAAACATTGCTCAATATGCTCCCCTTCATTATGAACAGTGCTCTATTCGCACATTACAGCATTCGGCGCCATGTCCTTGAATACTACGGCAAACTCATTACATTCAGCTGTGGGAAATTTGGTTTTTCGATTAGAGCACATTGTTTTTTTGCACGAATGTTTGTACTATTATTTTTTAATTAATACCGTATTCTTCCAAATTAGCCGGCACGCCGGAAAACATCGAGGGAGGCCAGCATGGCGGGAAATTCGAGTAGCAGATGCTGGAAAATTCTTAAATACAGTAGTAGGGACGTTTGATTAACGCCCGAGTGGGCAGTGGTAAGACGCTTGTCTTCGAATCCGGGCGAAGAGCATCAGAAACAAGTCCTTTACCTACCGACCCTGGAACGACCACCGATATAGATGGTGCTTTTATTTCCCACTCAACTCCACTGGTTAGATATTGCCGTATGGAGATATATGACCGGAGTTGGTGTACGGAAAAGTTGTGTTTGTGATGAATATAGTCAGACCACGATATTATGCTACAAAATTTTACGATCATACCCCGATATATTGATAACAAATTTTGCGATTGTGCTCCGATATAATGATACAATACATGTATGAATTACTATGTATAGTATATTGTATACTACGATTTATCATGTTTACCAATGACGCGACGCTTGGGTAATACGTATAATCACCGGTGAACGCGATAATTTTTTAGTACTTATTAAATTTTCCAAAGACGCTTCGGTATTATGCATAGTTTCCGGTAAAAGTGATAATTTATTTAAATTTACCAAACGTACTTAAATGCTTGGTAATTATGCATAATAACTGGATATTATCTATAATAACTGCATTTATCAGATTTACCGTAATAGATATACCAACGGTTTGTGCATGATTAGAAAGAATGTCCAACATGAGAATTACGATCATAGAGTTTCATATAGTACAGAATGCTGATTTCGCTTTTCAATAATCTTGGAGGGCCATGGATTGAAGACCCCTGCTGGTGAAAGATATACTTGATCTAAATATATTTATACTAATGGCAAAGTTTCAAAAAAAAAATATTCAAATTCCGACAACGGATTGATAAAAATAACAAAAATAGACCAAAACGTCTGTTGTTTTTCTAACAGTTACATGTCCTTTTCCTGTCTTGGAATAAAACATCTAGGCATTCGATTAAAGATTCAAAAGGATAGGAAGACCTCCAGCATTAAGAATAGACACAGATACATTCAGAAATGATGCAAGAGAAAAGAAAAATGATTCGAAATGTATGTCCAAGAAACGGCTGGAATATAGAAGAAAACAAAAAAAGTTAGTTTCTGTAGAGAGAGGTAAACCATGAGGTATAAAAAAAGAAGTAAGAACCAAAGAAAGGGATTTAGAACAAAACATCCTTCCACACAATGTTTTAACTTACGCCATAACAAATACGATAACCTAAAGAATTCGTATTATTGCGATGTAGGAATTTTTTCAAATGATTTATAGTGCAGATTTCGCCGCAAAAGTGAGCTTTAAAGAAAACGGAAATAAAGGAATAGATCGAATAAAAAGTAAAATAAAATAATAATGGAAAAAAAAAAAACGAACAATATCAAACATAGTAATCGTACAGCATATCCCAGGTAAAGCATCAAAAAATCTCGATCCACCATTAAAATTGCAATAAAAACCGAAGAAAAGATAGGAATGCCGAAAGATGAAGGGAAAAAAATAAAATATATTGCATTCGATTTTAAAGAAATCGAAACGCTTCTCCAAGATACCAGAGATATAGTCTTACTAAGCCATGGAAATAAGTATTTCGTACTCCATTAAAAATATTTGTAAAAATAGCTCAACATCTCTTTTTTTGGAAAAAGCAAAATTACTTACGGAATGGTATTTTTTATGATGTTTTTCCATATGAATTTTTATGTTTTCCACTTTTTATGGATTGCTTTTACCACTATAACCAATATATTGTTTGCAATGGTCATGAAAAATTATACATGTATGGCATTTCATGATAATAAATTACAGTTCCTCTTCAAGTTTCACGAATGTTCCCGAAAAAAAGCTATTCAGATTTCAACTAAAAATAAATTATTGATATAATTCATCCAAATTGCTGATCAAACATGATAATGGGAAATAAATGACTCTAATGTGTTCCCACGCACGCAACCATCAGCATGATTAGCATTTGGCATTGAATCTAGGGAAGCATGCATGCATTGGCAAGCATATTGATATCTCAGTAGTATACTAATGAGTCTGTGACTTACCGGCGATGTAATAACAATATTTCCATGTTAATAAAGTAATAACAATATTCCCATGGCTGGAAATAAAGTAAAAGTAAAATAATAAAAATATTCGATATGAACTTTTTTCGCAATTTTCGAACAGTCGAGACAAATGAAGATCAAACGACTGCCATGTTGTAGAAGCATATTTAATAAAACTCATTAAACTGTGCATTTTTTTGCAATAACTTATGTAAATATTTTATATTATTTCTTGCTAATCGATTTATGATTTAACTATTCATATATGTACTATAGAGTTAATTTTAGAATTACTGGAAGCAGTCACTCATATAAAAATCGAGAAGATGTTATATCATGATAGCTTTATATTCATTGTTTCACTACTAAGTAATTGTAATGCTGACATACGCATGTCACCATTCGTGACTGACCCACTATGGTCATCTTCGACTAAAAATGATTTTTTTTCATTATTTGGACAGTATAGAGTCGATTTTAAGTGACTGCACTGCATGTGGAGTTATATATGTGTATCGTATCACATACGGCAGATCTGATATCGAATCCACGGTACTCATCATGCTTCTTTGTCTCTGGTTAATATTTAATCTGTCCAAGTCATTAGCCTGAACCAGGACTGTTATAACTGGGTACTATCTATTCAGCTATAAATTGTAACAGTATAAAAACAATGACCATAACGTCGGCGTTCAAGCTGAAGTCACCAACTCTACTTTTGAGATTTTGTCAATTTTAACTTTTGAATCGTTGTGAAAAATAATGAAAATTATTTTAAAAAATTCCAACTGCTACAGTTGGTTCAATGATGGTAAGATAACTGGTTCGTGGTTCATAACTATTCATATCATGAAAAAAATAATTGGAAATTCTATCATCTGAAATTCTATGAAGTCATCATCGTTGACTGTTGATTAAACAGTCATAGAAATCAGAAATTATAAACTGAGTCGGTAGATAAAAAATAACTAAATTCTGTCAAGAAAATAAATAAATCTAACAAAAATATTTGTTTTTCAAATCTGAAATATAACCAAATCCTTATTGTGTAAATATGAAAAAAAAAAAATTTCCTAAGAGAAATAAAGTTTTAAATAATTTTCCTGCCCCAGTAACATATTTATTTCGATTATCATAATTCAAAAATGTTTGGATATTTTAATTTCAATATTTGCTTCTCGTTGCATCATATGTATATATATTTTAGAAAATGAATTTTTTGATCTGAAAGCGAAATCTTGAGAAATTTCTAAAGCTTGCCGTCATCTGAAGGAAATGATGAATTCAAATTAAAGATCAACGCGAATGAAATTTCGAGCGCAAAATGCCTGTAGGTAGAAATATTTAAACAAAATGATTCGCTGTTGAAGAACGAAGAGCTTACAAATTAAATTTCAGATCGACGGCAACACCACATCAATCACTTTACTCCCCCCGCGGAGGTATTAACGGGATTTTTCTTCTATTCTAATCATAATAATTCTATCATGTGGTGAAGCGAGCTTTCAATGCCTCCAAGTAATTTCCGGCTTGTCACAAAGTTGCGAAATGTGTAGATCCTCCATTCCAGGAATTCCTGCTTGTACTATAGTCTGAGGAGAGCCGGGGCTTGAATACGAGATAAGGTTCTCCTCTAGCTTCACTTAATGAATTCTCTACAACACGGTGTGAAAACAGCATTGGCTACTTGCATAAGTTACTACTGAAATCGTATATGCATGCGTTTTAGCGGAATATTTTATATGATTTTGTAACCTCTCCCCGTGCATATAACGAAAACGTACGTGGCTTTTAATATTTAGAAAATGAAACAGTATTATTCGAGCATCTGCAAATACAAATTCACCCGATGAACGGCGTTCTCACGGTTGAAGAACGATATTTAATGTGACAGCGTTATTCGATTTCAATTGCGTACCATTCCCTCGATGATTACCTATATTTATATCCTAAAGCTTAACATGCAACTTTTAATGCTATGGAAAATGCAATACGTCTTTGTTGAACTAGTCTAAACCCTGACAGTCAGTTTTATCGCTATTTGGTGCTTAGTGAATCGGTATTCGAGTGATATGAGCTATAAACTACAAGAGGCGCGGGAAGCTCATGATGTAATGTCAAAATTCACTTAGCATTTAATTAACATGTATGCCTAGTTAAATGCGATGGTTCTACTTCCTGTTTTAATGAAGAACGCTTTCGACTCGCACGCCTCTATTCTTCAATTTAATCGACATATGCTACTGTCAAATAATGTCTTCTACTAGAGGACAGAGAGTTGCTGTGTTGTGTGTCGTCGGTAGAAATATAAATTTGCACAATATAAAGAGATATGTTTGTGTTGGAAATTAACTGTTTCTATTAAACCATGATATTGAGTGAAAAAAAGGATCAAATATTATGGGAATGCCTAAGATAGATTTTATGTATTTTGTAAACGTTCAAAAGATGAATTGAAAAAGTATATATGGGAATTTATATATATAAACTGTAAATTGCAGAACAGGACAGAACGGACCAGCTACGACCAGGCTCTGTCGCTTACGCAATATAAGCTCATTGCCCGGAGGGCGTGATCGTGCCAGAGAAAATTCTGAGTTACAAAGGAGAAAAAACATAATTGGGGTCCTCATCTAGGGATCTAAAGGAGAGCCCTAGTCATGTATGTGCATCCATCTACAATTATGAAAAAAATGTGCGAGGTCACACATATAACGCAGAGAATCAGATTATACAATGAGATCGAAGGGCCCTCTACTTTTGGGTACCTAGGACCCTTAGACAATATGCATTCAAATACAGGATTCAAAGTAACATGCGCTAGTATAAATATACAGGAGGCATAGCAAACGGGGGTTTGACATTTCACTGGCGAACCGTTGACCCTAGCGCGTTATTTAGAAAATTCCCCAAATAACGTGTAGTACTCATATGTGATTTATGTTTCAAAAGGAATTGTGTTGTAATTAAAATAGAAAATTAACTTATTCAAGTCCAAATGTGCACTAAAACCCAATTAGAAAATTGTCGCCCTGTCTCTCCTGATGCCAATAAAAAATACCATGTTTCTAAGTGCAATATTCGCTGAGATAATCGAATTCGAAAAATCGAGGAAAGTTGGGAAAAACAGCTACAAATACGGAAAAATCGTTTTACTGCATGTACAAAAAATACGATTGAACTTGAACTTTTATCATTAAACTTTTTTTTTAATTTTCCATCAATCCGTACAATATTCTTTTCAACTGGCATGATTTCCATAATTATTTTCAGTTATTTATGCTTCAAATCTCCAGTATTAAAATAAATGACTGCCCAGCGAATGTAGTTCTCTAATATATATATCTTGTATATATTTCAATTTATCACCCATCTTCATTGTTTCTATTGTTACGTGGATTCTATTCACCGTATTGGATATAAAAATATTCAGTACTGTCACATTTCTTTTTTTAAATATAGTACTCTATTTTGTTTCATTCTATTCCAAAATGATTGACTTCCTTTTGATGAAATGAAATCTGTAATTTCTTTTATTTTCCAGCTCATAGGAAAATAAAAATGGTTTAGTTTCAATCGAAATATGAGGTACAAAAATGCAAGATAAAAGTCCTACGAAAATACAAAAGTTCTCTCAGTTTTTCGACTATGTAAGCATATCTAACCGACATGTGAATAGTTAATGCATCTGTCTACATATTTTACCTTGAAAGCGACATCAGCCACGGAACATTTATGAGATGAATAGTTAATTCAGTCGTTTCGTCGAAAATGTTGTTATCCATCTTGTTAAAGGTTTTTGTTTTGATAGAATTTTATGTACTAAAAATTCGGTCGTATTTCTAATTTTAATTTATGGTAAGTAATTTTGTAAAGGATTAATTTAAATCAATGAATATATTACGACTTGCGTTTTCTTAGTTAACTGTACCTAATTTATTAAAATATTTTTTGGCATATTCTTGTATTATTGAATTGAGATATAGGAATTAATTGCAGTGGAAATATGCTGAATAAATAAATAAATATATATATATTTATTTATTTAAAAAAAAAAAAAAAACTTTCCAGCCAGTTTTTTTAAAAAAATTATTTCAGAAATCGAAGGAAACATGTTTTCTTATACAAAATATATGTGATACAAACAATTGGTTAACATTTAAATATTTATAGTGGTAAAGATATAAAAATATCAAATAAATATACTGATGGTGAAAATCTACAGATGCTTCTTTTTGTGATGATATTGTCCTAATATCTCAAAATCTGCAAGAATTTGAAACAATGCATCTGCAAATTAATCATTAAAGCCGACAAATGGGACTGGAAATGACCCTGGTAAAATCAAATGGATGAGAAATGAATTCTGCAGCATGTATACTGTACTATACAATTTAATAGTTCACCTCTAGAAATAGTGAAATCGTATATTTATCTCGGTCAAGTTGTTCAAATGATCAACGACATTACACTTCAAGCTAGCCAAAGAAAACGAGCAGTATGTATTGCATTTAATAAAATTGAAATCACTCTGATAGATTCAAAAAGTTGAAATGAAGAAAAGATGAAGTCTTTTCAATAGTCATATTCTTCCTTCAATAACTTATGGAACTGGAATCCAACAAAAAAGGAAGAGGAAAACCTGAAGTCAACTAAACATGCCAGAGAGCGTCACATGTACAATATCAGTAAACTTGATCACATTAGAAATACAGATATCAGTGCTAAAACAAAGATGTTGTAAAGGCAATATATATAAACAAGAGGAGATGGTCAGGCCACATAGCAAGATTCAAAGACAATAACTGGGCATCCAGAGGCACCAGCTGGTATCCTAGATCAGTGTTTCTTAACCTTTTTAGCCTATGGCCCCGCTTCACATCATATTTTCCTCTCGTGACCCCCGTCTCTCATCCAGGAGCAAGACCCTTTATAATTATTGAATGGAATTTAGTCAAATCTAAATTTGCAATGAACATAAATTTTATAAATAAAATTTGATCTGGACCTGTGGGTCAGGCGCGAATCCAGACACAGGGCCGTCTCAACATCAGGTAGTTCCCAGGAAAACTGATGCTCTGGGTCGCGCATACTTAACTGGCAATAGCAGTTTGTTTTTGTACCTACTTACTCGAGAAGATCATTGTATGTGTTCTCATCATGTAGGCCCTCTATGGGCATGAGGCTCCCCCGGGTCATGAATGGATGGGCCCATGCCATATGATGGTCCTGGTTTTAATGGGCAGCTCTGCTAGATTCTGATAGTAGTCACATTTTTTCCCCACCATACTTCACTTCCAAGCTTTATTTCTTCCCAACTCTCTGAAGCCAAGTAACCACCTCCCATGGCTCCCCTTTTACCTGATTTTTACCCGTGGCTCTCCTAGAATATACCAGGGCCACAATGGGACCATGTGACCCCACGTTCAGAACCAGTATCCTAGACAATTTCAACGAAAACCTAGATCCAACTGTAGGGGTGATGGGGAGAACCTGGGAGAGAAAGACAGAGTTTTGGCAGCTCTGCTACCTGTATCAGTGATGAGAAGCCAATGATAGAAGCACGGGCCCATCTAGGTTAGTGGTTCCCACCTATTTTTCCCTTCCCGCACCCCAGAGCAATGCGACTTACCTTCCCACACCCTCTTGGCTAATGCTTTTTTACCTGTTAGAAAAAATGCAGTTTTTCCTGTAATTGAATACATTAATTATCCAGAAATTAATTTCTATGAATTCTTTTATTATTGCATTTTCGGCTATGGTTAATATTTAACTTTGGCTTCCATTTTTTTTAAATGATTCAAAAACGAAATTTAAAAAAAATATATTTTTACACATTTTTTGAGATTCGTAAAAAAAGATTAATTGAATAGTTTTTAATTTATATACATATATTGATTCCAGCCAGAGCAATTATAAATTACAGTTTCTTTGACGGTTGACTGAATTTTTTTATGTTTTTCCTGAGTCGTGTGTTCACGACAGTTTCATCTCTAAGTACAACATGTTAATAACACGAGGTACCAATGTGAACAAACCACGAAACAGTTTACGTAAATAATGACATTTTTCTCACCGAAAATGGAAAACAAGTACGATCGCTAATCGAAAAAAAAACTTCTACAACGCAAAATTCGTATCACACATTTCTGCTAGAATCAAAAAATTCAATTTTCATCATCATACATCATCATCATTTTCATCGCACCCCCGGTTAGGAACCCCACTGATCTTATATAATCAAAAAAAATATTATAGTACCCTGTAGTGTTGGTGTGACCTACTTGATGCGTGTAAACATAGACACTATTACAAGATCGATGGTAATTTTTATCAAAGTAATATCTCATCAACTACTATTTCTATCAATATTATCAGTATTGTCCGTACGTGTTATGAACAGTATGCATAGCGAAAACAAAACACACCGCAAATTAATGGCGAATCGTTTATCCTAAAGAGGAATACTACCAATTAGAAAAAGTTACCAAATAACCCGTAGACCACAGATAAGTCATTCATACTGCAAGGGGTTGTATAGTTATTAGAATAAAAATAATTAACTTTTTGTAAGGATATCTCACGTACTCAAAAACTCAATAAGATAGTTATTGCTGTGTCTGTCATGAGGCAAGCAAAAAAATATCTACGTTTCTAATTCAATATTCGCCGAGATATCTTAATTCAAAGACGGAGAAAAAGTGGTAAAAATACAGATTAAATGGGTGTAACACGCGTTTTATCCGTATTTATGCAACTTAGCAAAAAATAACACACTTTTACATAAATAAACCTATTTAAAAAACACAATGCTGCAGGAGTCTTATAATTACACGTAAATCTTCAATTTTTGTAAAGTATTAACTCATTACACAAACACATACACATACATACACATACAGATTTTCATTTAAACATAATTTGCATAATAGTTCTGTCATAAAAGTGACATTTGTTACAGGCTTATTTTGAAATTAATTCAGAGAAGTGAGAGAATTTATTTTCATATTATAAAGCTTTGAATAACTCAAGGGTTTCTTACTCCCTCTTATAAACTGAGATGCCAGAAAAACTGATACACCCATGTAATATCGTGTATATCTCTCTCGAACACTCAGAACTGCTGCAACACGACGTGGCATGAACTAATATGTGAAGGTATCTTGCAGGTAATTCACACCATGATTCTCTCGGCAGTCCACAATTTCAAAACGGTGGGAGGTGATTTTATCCAGCACGTTGCAAGGAACCCCATATGTGCTCAATAATGTTTATGTCTGTGGATGTAGGTGAACTATGGAGGATGCTGAAGTCGGAAGAGTTCCTGGAGCCACTCGGTAGAAACTTTCGACATGTGTACTGTTGCCTTGTCATGTTGAAATTGCCCAAGTCCGTCGGAACACACAGGACATGAATACGTGCAAGTGATCGGAAAGGATGTTTACGTATTGGTCACCTTTCAGAGTTATCTGAAGTTTTATCAGGGGTCCCATATCGTGCCAACTACACACTACAACTACTACATACCATAACAGGGCCTCTACCAGCTTGAGCAGTCTTCTGTTGACAGGTGTGATCCATGGTTTCATGGGGTTTTCTCCATTCCCGTACATGTTCATCAGCCCGATACAACTGAACATTTGACTCTGCAGCCGAGGTAATGTGTTTCTAGTTGTCAACAGTCAATGGTGGTGCTGGCGATCCCAAGCGAGGCACATAGTTTTGTGCCTTGATGTCATCGAAAGTGCCGCTGTAGTGATAGTGACGGACTCGCATTGCGAAGACCCGGTTTTGAACGCCACTGTCGTCACAGTGGTGGTTGGTTACAATTGGTTTTCTGCAGTTCCGATCTTCGAGGCTCGAATGCGAGCCGTTGGAAAGTCTCGCCACAGAGAGCAACAGGCCTGCAGTGGTACAGATATTCAAACATAACACTCACTTCACCTCTGAAATATAGATGGCAGTACTGAAAAATTCTACACAACACTATACGAAACTCATATACAGCACTGCGAACACAGACCGTTAGGTACACACACTCGCACTTCCATCACAACTCACTCGGTAGTAAATTTCTCATGTTAATAGACCGGAGTTGTGCTCGGTTTGAAAGAAAGAAAGTCATCAAATGGTACTCGTGTGGACCTTCTGCTCTGAAAGCCCATATCGAGGAAAGACCGTTGTACAGTTCGCATGCTGTCACTCACTTGTTCATGCCCCAACACTGAGTTCTATAGTGAATTTAAGGCAGTGTTTGCCCGTCTATCTAGTGAAACAATTCTCGTCAGCCGTAGTTGCTGCCGTTCTTTCATGATCTTTTTCCGCCTGCACCTTTGTAGGAGATTACATGTTTTTACGTATTCTTTATTGCGATGGTTTTTGTGAGCAAAAATCGAATTTCACTTCTACCTCTTAAATGCTGTGACCCATCTCACGAGAGCCAACTACTAAGCCCCGTTCAAAGTACCTTAAATCGTGATAACCTGCCATTTTAGCTACAAAAACCGATCTAACGGCTTCCCTAGCTACCTTTTATCTTACACTGCTCAAAACAATTAGGGGAGCACATGGTTTTAACAAAATTACGCAAAGATGTATACCGATAAGTAACATAAAATGAATCATCCATAATTGAAAGCCTAGCAGGAAACGGAAGAAGAAAACTTCATATGCAAATTAAAGTTCATGACGTCAAAAACCAGAAAAAGGAGATAAGGGCAGAAATCGGGATGTTGCAGAAACGTCTGTTTTACTGCCGTAACTGTGAAATTCGATTGCGCAGTATTTTGTTTTTAGACAAGGTGACTTGAGGATGTCTCAACAACGTGATTTATCGGAATCCATGGCATGGCGTGTTATAGGCAGACTGGAATCCGGGCAAACACAACGTAGTGTTAAAGACGCTGTTGGAGTCGCCAGAAGTGTTGTTGCAAGGCTGTGGAATCGATTCCAAGAAACAGGAAATGTTAGACGTCGACCAGGGCAAGGTCAGCCACGCGCCACAACAGCAACTGATGACCGGTATATACGGTTAACAGCCCGTCGAAACAGAACAGAGAATGCTACGCAGCTGCAAAGACGGTTGCTCTTGGCAACAGGACGAAGGGTGTCCAGCCAAACAGTACGTAATCGGCTTCATGAGGGAGGGCTCTATGCACGTAGGCCAATGGTCTGCATTCCGTTGACCCCACGCCACCGTGCGGCCCGAAGAAGATGGGCTGCTGAACATCGAGATTGGGAGCAACATGATTGGAGTCAAGTGTTGTTTACAGACGAGTCCCGATTCAGTCTGGAGTGTGACACCCGACGTGTTCTGGTATGGAGGGACAGGGGCACTCGAAATAACCCCGCATTCGTTCGTGAAAGGTCACAATACAGACGAGCTGGTTGGATGGTATGGGGTGGAATCAGCATAGGCGGACGTACGGACCTGCATATCATTCGGAATGGCACTTTGACGGCCCGAAGGTATGCAGACGAGATACTGCGACCACATGTCATCCCTTACGCTGGAGCGATTGGAGATTCCTTTGTTTTCCAGGATGACAATGCTCGACCGCATAGAGCTCGTCTGGTGGAGAACATGCTTGAAGCTGAAACAATACAGCGTATGGAATGGCCAGCGTGCTCTCCTGACCTGAATCCAATCTCGGACGACGCATTGCTGCGCCACCAAGGCCGCCTGTTACTGTCCGAGACTTGCAGATTGCACTTCTTGAGGAGTGGAACAGTATTCCCCAAAGTCTGATCGATAACCTCATCGCATCCATGGCAAACAGGTGTGCAGCAGTATTAGCTGTTCGAGGAGACCACACGCCCTATTAAAACTCATGCATCATGTCTAAACAGTACTTTTTTTTATCGTTTACATGTAACCAAATTGTTGCTCTAAATCATCTTTTCATGTTTTTTCCATATTTTCAAAGAATTAAAGCTTAATTCCAAATTTTTTTACGTCTTTTTTCTGTTTTGCGCATTGATACGCGTGTACTATCCATTGTATGCCAATACGTGGCTGTCTCGCACGGTTTTCTTCACTTTTTTGCTTGCTCTCCTACTTGTTTTGAGCAGTGTATATAAGTGCTGCTGGTTTCATCGAGTTACGTTAATTGGTTGCATTTCTCCTTTTAATTGCAAACGTTTGTCCGTACCAGTTTTTCTGGCACTTCACTGTATATTATTGTGTTTAATACTTTCAATAATTTTTATTGGCATCCCTGAAGATATATCATTAAACTTCCCAAAGCAGTGACAAAATTAATTGTTCGATATTTTTTTGTTCACCAGATCTCTTTCAAGAAGCATTTTCAAAAGACAAACAAAAACTAGACATAAATTTGCATAACGATCGCACGGCAAAACAAATGCAAAATAAATTTGTTTGAAACATTAATTTTCAAAGTTCATTGAGAAATAAATAATGTTTTTACTAATTGAGTGGTAGAGAATATGATTGATTAACTACGAAATATAATGAAATCATTCATTAGTCATTCATTCATTTTTATTATAAAATTTTGTTATTTATATTATCTAACTCTGTGGAATTTATCATGCCTGAAAACCAAGGCGGGATGATTTCCAAAACGGAAATCAGTAGGGTAGAATTCCTTAAAGTTTTCTCAAGAATAATGGCCGGAAGTAAATGAAAAAGATGCATTCATAATGTATTGGTATCTTTCTCAAAAATTTTCAGACTTCTCCCATTAATCACACAGAAAATGCCAAAACTGAAAACGCAAATGACTTAATCAGTTTATTATAAACGAGCTCGAAAGTTCCGCACAGTATCAAAAAGCAATTAGCCCCTGCCTTTATCAAGCCACCGTTTAAGCTGTTTTCACGGAGAAGTCTGCGCGAATATTAAGAAAACGTTATCGATTCACGACATTCCACACATCAAAGGTATTGAATTTGGATGTGCTAAAAACTGGAAATATTCATAATATTTAAGGATATCCAAAGTTTTGAATCCATTGTTTTCTATGAACACAAACGAATAACTTGCGAAACAGTGCGCATAAATACAGTGCCGTAAACTGGGGTTACTCGGACCCAAAAAGTTTTCATATTTGTACATTTGTTATCAAAGGTAGCCTTAACCTTTTCAGCGGCAATCCCGAGATATCTCGTCAAACTTGATCTCACTTTCTTTCAGCCAAATATTTCGTCTTCTAAAAACACGTTGAAGGTATTTTTACTGTAAAACACGTTTTCCATTCCCTCACACCAAACAATAAACTGTCAGTGGGCGGAGTCAGCTCTTGTTCCAGGTTAGATAAGAGAAAAAGCGAGAAAAGGGGATTGTGTGTTTTCTCCCCTTTCTTTAAGCACACTAAAGAAATATACACTTAGCATATATATATATATAAATAATACAGAAATATTTTTTCTCAAAAAAGTATTTCTCTTCTTATAGAAAGCCAAACACGTCATGGAAAGTGTTTTTGTATCATAGAGAGGGTAATAAATGCTATGAGCGGAGTAAGTTTTCTTGTTGGGAGGGGGGAGCAGTTATCAGCTCGCAATCGGAAAAAATATTATTCTTGAAAATAGGTGACAATTTGCGAAAGTTTTGCGATTTCAAATGCGACACTTTTAATGCGGATCAGGAAAATTTTAAAAATTGCTTAGAGAGTTAAACTTTAATTAATTGCTAATTATCTAATTTTTACTACATTTGTTATAGTTTTCTAAGATTCTAGTTTTTTCAAACCAAAATTTTAATTTTATGTATATATAATAAACGATAGAGATTTGGGTTCAAGTAACCTGAACCCTGGTAAGAGAAAAACTTCTTACTGGGGTTCCTTGAACCCATACTACATTCCCCATGGAATAACCAATTTAAATGGGTAATGGGGTAAAGTAGGACCTAGGATCTGGAAATAAAACACTTGAAAACATTTTATTTGAAAGAATGTTTATTCGATTTGATAAATTTGATAAACATGTAAATTTGAAAATAAATAATTAATTTTGTAATGTTGAGTGAATTATTTTTAGCTCCCATTTATACCTTTCTAACTAGCAAAGATAAAAAAATGATGTATGAAAAAGCTACTTTATGTATTGTATCTTAACACAACCTGCGTTATGTTAGTTTTGGTGGAATATAATTTTGTTTATCGCACTTCTACTTTACTAGTAAAAGCGATTGGATGTCCAGGTCTACTTAAAGAATCATTCTTCAATCTCCTTTTTATATAGTGGACCTACATATTTTAAAGTGGGCCGATGGGTCTCTATGAGGCATTTCTACTAACCTTCCTACAGCATTTGAAAATTTTTCTCATTTTTCAGCTCCTAACTCGACATAGTTTCTGTTACGTGGAGACCTCTTGTGATTCCGGGGTTTTTTGTTTTCAGATCTGCAAATAAATGCATATGAAACGTAGCTAAAGCAGTTAATGAAATGAAATTGACAAAAGCGATGTTATAAATTATTTTTAGGGGGAAATTTGAAAATGTAATAATTAAACATACAGCTAGGATTTACTTTGAACCATTTGGCTGGGTCCAAGTAATCCCATCTTTTGTTTATTAGCACACTGTTCATTACTTATAAATTTTACTGTTTTTAGTGGTTCGCTATCTAGCTAAAACTTTTATTATTTTGTTGTGCAGTGAATCCGAGTGCAGTGATTTTAAATATTTTTTGTCTTGGGTACAAGTAACCCAATTTACGATGACTGTTTCTTAATCATAAATCACATATTATAATGTCTGGAATTCATTAAGCTATTTTAACCCTAGAATGTACCCAATTAAGCATAGAATTTAAGACTTGGTAACCCAGTTCTGCAAGACATCCACCTACTGCAGTTGTTTGAGGTTCTTGAGTTTGAAACCCTCTTAATTCTCATCTGAATTTTTTCTAACACCGGGGTTGTACTTCCACTTGTATGAAAGAGATGACGTGGAGACGACCGCGAATGGTCCCACACCCAGTGATTAGTGAACCAATCTCTCGCTGAAAGATTATGGAAGAGAAATAATTTGGAATCGGCTTTTTAAATAGCAGGTTTCGGTTTTATTAGCCTTCGGGTGCATGAGTTTAGAAGACCGAAAATGATCTAATCAGCATGGAGTTGAGATGCGTATAAGTAAACTCAAATATTACATATATAAGTTTCTTAATTTAAAATACATGATTTGTGCACAATTCTCAGAAAATATGTTGTAGTTCAGTCTCAAGATGTAATTGGTTCACTTCTATGAAGTTTACACACAAGCAAATGAGACCATCATGAAAAATAATAAATAACTAGAGTAAAATTCCTTTATAACGATGGTTCACAATCACGAGAAAAATTGTCGTTGTAACGGACTTCTCGTTATAAACGAATATCAATTTTTTGCTCTGTAAGGTTATAAAATTCTGAAAAAAACTGCTGCTTTATCTACATTAAAACTGCGTTTGGAAAATTTTGTTCATATATTAATGAATGAACAGAAATCCAACCCATAACACATGCGTATGGTAGAGAAGCCGAAAATCTGAAGAAGGTTCGGAGTGTGAAAATACACTCATGTTCATACATTAAGGATAATTCAGAATCACACGAAAATCGGAAGCTAAAGTAAAAATTTCACCTGTAGAATTATCACACACATCTGAAAGAATGATATGCAAATTTCAGGAAGCCACCAGATGATTCCGATAGTACGTCACAATGTCAAGAGTGTAAGAGGGGGGTATATAAGGAATGGTGGCAAAGAAGTGAAATTGTTCACAAGAGTTCTGTGAGGCGCTCAGTGCCATAAGCGAATAGTTTAGGACGCATGTGGGTGATTTTTTACGTGGTAGAATTATCGGCCGCCTGGAATGTGGGCGTACTCAGATGGAAGTATCCGAGGAACTTGGAATTACCCAAAGTGTCATCTCTAGGCTTTGGCAACGATTCCAAGATAACGGGAATGTCAGTAGACGTTACAGTACAGGTCGCCTCCGAGTTACAACACCGAATGAAGACCGGTATTTGGCAGTAACTGCCAAAAGAAGCAGACGGAGCACAGCATCCGACCGTGTACAGACGTTTGGGAGATATTGGTCTATATGCTCGCAGACCTGTCAGATGTGTTGCGCTCACGGCAACTCACTGTCGGCAGAGATTAGCCTGGAGTAGAGAACATGCAATGTGAACATCGTCACAGTGGACTTGTGTGATGTTTTCCGACGAGTCAGGCTTAGCTTGCAGTCTGATTCACGTCGGACTTTCATATGGAAGCCAGGTACCCGTTACCACTAAGACAACATCATTGAACGGCACCGTTACGGTGGTGCAGCATTGCTCGTTTGGGGTGGAATTATACTGGGTTCCAGAACAGATCTGCATGTTCAAACCGGAATTATGAAAGTTCAAATTTATCGGGACATCATTCTGGAACAACATGTACGTTTGTTTAGGGGTGCCATGGACGCAGAGTTTGTGTTTATGGATGACAACGCCCGTCCTCACCGAGCAAACATCGTAAACGAATGCCTTGAATCTGAGGATATAACCCGTATGGAATGGCCAGCATTCTCACCTGACTTGAATCCGATAGAGCATGTGTGGGACATGCTTGGCCGACGAGTTGCAGCCCGTCAACCACCACCTCCTACATATGTACCGGAACTTCGGAGAGCATTGCTTGCTGAGTGGAGTGATCTTCCCCAAGATCAGATCGATAATTTGATACTCAGCATGCCTAGGCGTTGTACGGACTGTATTTCATCGCATGGGAGACATACAATGTATTAACCATCATACCAACCATGTAATAGTAAGTTTTTGTAAAGGAGATATTTTTTACAATTGCTCCAGGGAGCAAAAATCGTAGTTTTTATGAATGGTATCATACATACACCATCGTTTTTGTTCTTTATCTTTTGTTGAATAAATTGGCTTTATGAATGAGTAACGTTTGTTTTGTTTCTGAACCTTTATTTGTCGGAGCTGGCATTATCCTTAATTTATGGACATGAGTGTATATCTGACTTTTCTGTGTCCATTCTTTGTTCGTGCCTCAGAGTAGTTTTTACGAGGAGTACGCACCATGATGTTTAATTGTTGAAGAGAGAGAAGGAAAAACTGGCATTTTTGAGAATTTTTTGACGTTACAGCAAATCCTTCTTAATTTTCAACTCGCTTCAGCTGAATATTTTCGGTATCTTTAACATTAGCTATTTGACGATCACTTGAAAATCACTCGTTATAACAAGATTCTCGATATGATTTGTACTCGTTATATCGGACTTTCACTGCATCTCGTGCTGAAAATTAATAACGTTTTTTAATAAAGTATATTTATCGATCAATGCACTGAGATAAAAAAAAATAATCCGTTTTAAAGCATTTAAAGTACGAATCCACTCAATAAAAAATTTATTGAGAATGAATCTATCCCCTAGGAAGTCCTCTTCCCGAGGGGTGTGTGGTATGTGCGGCTGCATCGGAACATGCCTTTGAAGCAGTCCCACACTTGTGGTCAGTACGGCAGCCCAAATTGATTCTTTTTCCAACCATCACCCTGCTACTTCGATGAGTGTTCCCTTCAACAATGTTTGTCCGTGCTCTCTTCAGAGCATAACGTGACGTGAATCAAACTTTATGAGGTTCCTCGTACCATGACTCATCTGCGCTGAGTACTGAATGATATTTCTGACTGCATAAAATTGCTAATCCCAACTTTGTCGCCCTGCTCGGTCTGAATCTGAATGAGAGTCAAATACAAGCAGCAGGTCTGCTAAACATTTGTTATGAGTGCAGCTTTCTCCTCACAGTAAAGGTGATAATTAATTGCACTGCTCAACAACAACAACAAAACAAAATCCTGTTCGTAACGGAAAATTTAATGGTTTTAGGGTATATTGGGGGCTGCTGAATTCAAAACTATTGTTAGTTTTCCCAAATTGACTCAACAATGGGATTTATACGTTGCTTATTGTATTACTATTGAGATGTAATGAATGCAAGCCGATCTTCCCATTAAAAAAGTCTCGTCACAGAGAGAAAAAGACCTACTAAGGTACAAATATCAATCATAGTGATATATGGCAACACTGGAATTTAAACACAGCACTATATACGTACTTAAAATTAAAAGGTTCAAAGGTGTCATCCTCAAAAAAATATGAAAAAAAAAATTAAATTGCATTCATCTCACCCAAAAACACATAAAAATAAAAAATTAGCGAAGGAATGCAATTATTAAAACCACAAAAACGATTAAAAATGATAACAGTTGCTAATGCATCACCTCTCACGCTTCTTGGTGATATCTATAAGGACTTTTTTCTCCTTGGAAACTCTACCTAGCAGCAGTGGGACCTCGTATATGCGAAGAGGCCGAGCAAAACGTCGCACTCAGTTATACAACGCGTCGTATAAATGTGTAAGTCGAATAACAGAGACTTTTTAAAGAAAATGACTCCCCCCCCCCTTTCCACAGGCGTACAAAATACTAGAAAAATTCAATGTGTTAAAAATTACATCTCCAACTCTGTTGCAAAAAATACATGTCATTTCAATAACACTCGAGGGAAAAATAATTAAATTGCGCGTTTCACAAATCACTCAAAAAAATAAAATATAGCAGAACATTGCACAAGAGACAGCATTGGGTAAAAAATTGCAAGAAAATCTTCTCGACTAGGGAATATTTCCCATCTTGGACACTCGCGCGTTTCTGACAGTAGATTATTTGCAAGTAGCAGCTTGGTTTTTGATTTTGTTTCTCTACGTTATAATCATTTTCAAAGTTGACACAGGGTTATTCAACTGTTTTGCAAGACTAGCTTTCGTAATTAATTTAACATTCTTGTCGATTTCTTCCAAAATTTTCAGTTTTTTTCCAGAGAAAGTACTTTTCGTTTTGCCTATATTATGAATGGCGGATTTCACACGGCCAGTAAGCAAAACGCCACAGCGAAAGAAAATTCTACAGATAATTCGATTGAAAGAACTTACTGTGTATGTGCATAGTATGTGGGTGTCTTATCGGCAGATCTGTACCCTCCAAATGCTTACAATGGGGGAACTTTTTACCCTTTGAGGATAACGCTGAAAACATTGGGAGAAGAAAAATTCTGAAAGGACATATGATTGTCAAAACAATTGGAACTCGTTTCTTTGGGGCTTGCCAGGTCTGAGTTTTCTCAGAAACAAGCAATAAACAAATCACTAAAGAGTCTACTCTAAATAACCATCAGTCACTGCATATACGTCAGCAATCATCCTAAAATTTATGCTTTTGTGGTGACAATCTGCAAGAAGAACTGTTGGAGCAACGTGTCTCCACTGCATACAAAAAAATTGCGCGTTTGATGGACGTTTTTTTCAAAACATTCGGAGTTCGAGTCGAAGTGAAATCGTCGAATAATTGAGGTTTTGCATGAAAGAAATGAATTACTTTAACGTTAAAATACATACGGACCAATTGTAACGGAAGCTAAATGATGTATAAATAAGGTTCCGCTGTGTATGTCTTTTTTCTTTCTTTCTATATACCTGTACTGTACCTAATCATGTGCTGTTTGAATGACCTTACTCTCTAAGACTCTAGGGTTGCGGGATTTTTAAATTCATTCTTGTATTGGCGTTCAAAATATTAATATTTGCAAATTTCTTTTGAGTGACCCATAATAATTCCACCGGGTATTTTTATATTTTGGTGATATTAAATGAGTAGAATTGGTGGTAATTTTTTCGAAACTTTTTGAGGATAGGGGGACACCTTTGGATTTTCCTTGTTAGACTGTTATGTACCTGTATAAATTTCCCATGACGATAGACAGAATTGCTCTTGGTTTGAATGAATGAAATGATTTATAACGCACAATATCAATGTGATTTGTACTCTGCTTGCGGTATTTCCATTGAAATTTAATTTACACTTTATCTCAAAATCTTGAACCAATCTGACAAATCCAATGCCAGATTCGAAATCAGTGTCTCAAATTTATCCTAAAATCACTGAAATAACGTCGACAACAAAATCAGTGTTGAGCAGTGTTATCAGCCATTTACCAGCCATATCCCAAGTATATGGTAAAACATGAATACCTATACAAAAATGGGATGCAGAAAATATTTGTCAGTATTGCACATCGTATCCTCCACTGCCCTCTCGACAAATTAAAAAAAAAGCACGGATGCTTACTCAGAAGAAAAAGATGAACACACACACACACACAGTAAGAAATCTCGACTTGGAAATCTCGACATATGAAATATATGGCATCCATATTTTTATGGGCATCTTTTTTTCAGCCACCTCGTTGGGCATATTGCCTGTTGTGGCGTTGTATTTGTATTTGTATATACATCAGAGGCAACACGTTAAAAATATCGTGACGATTACTTTTGGGGGCAATATGTGAAAATAAGCGAAGTGCATATGCGGATAAAGATGGTAACACAGTCGCATAATATTTTAAATTATAAATGTTATTTTAGCTCTAGTTTTATTTTTTGTAAAACAAAAGGTATAGGATTTGTATTCTGAAAGTTATTAGTTTCAATAGGCTTTATTAGTTGAAAATGTATTTTATTTCTCAATTACACTATTCCATTAACCCAATCCAGATGACAACTTTCCAAATACCTTCTCCCAAAAAAGCAAAATTTGAAGGGAATAATCATTTTCTTGTTTATTCAGGCTTAGCAAATACATGAATAACAACTGGGAACAAAAAAAGTTAAAATTTGTTATATAGTGTGACTCCTGTGACTATAAAATGATCGACAACAAGCTGAGGTATCATTGGCTCTGATCTTCCAACATCTAAAACTATTGTCATCAATAGATCTGGTCTTCTCTCTTTTTTATTTGCCGAGGAACGGATTGTCTGTAGATAAAACTATGACTGACAAAATGTCATCTTACCGTTTCACCAAGTGACAAGCCCATAGGGATTCAGTCAACTTGCTTGTTATTTAGAAAAATTCACAAAACGATCTCACTTTTTTGGACATTATTTGCAATACAACACATTTTTTTTACCCAAAAGTGAGTCTATTTGCAACTATGCAACAGTTTCCACATCAGCTCAATAATTCTTAAAAGACACATTTTCTTGCGAAACATAAAAATATAACGGAAGCAAAAGCAACCGCTGATTGATTATAGGTCATTTGCGTATTCTTTGCGCTTTATGGGCTATCAATTGCACCATATCCCCTTCGCATTTACTGATAAATCGGGGGAACCAGCTGTTTAAATATTGGAGTCCGATCCATTCTCGTCATGCTAGGAAATGCGAGGTTCCATGAAAACCACGTGATACGGTAAGAAGACGATTATCACTCAAAATAAAAATACTGAATAAAAACGCGAATCGTAAAAAGTAAGTTTTCACTGCAGCAAACGTGTTTTGTCCGAGATTGCTATTACCTAACTATCGCCAGCCCAACACGGAATACAAATGCGTTGTATTTATAATACACACAGTTTATACACACGTATAAACTGTGTTTTATACGTGTTTTTCTTTCTGCACGTTCAGACATTGAACGCTGTGGCTTTATTGAAGTATTGCAGGTTTTGTGCAATTCGATTTTTAAATTTTTTTCTCGGCTTTTTTAAATGTTGAACACATTAACAAATAATATAATTATTAAAAAATATAATTCGCCGTCTATTAATTTTTCTATTAAGCTCATGTATTCTACAAGAAAGAATATGCGTAGTATGCGAAATTTTTAATACACCAATATTTATAGTAGCAAAAGCAAACATGAGATTCAAACCATTTCTAGTGTAGTTCGTAAAGCAGAAAAGAATGCTGAGAACAGACAAGGTTCAAATCAGCCATATATTCAATAATTATCCGGAATCTGTGACTCGAATTTCCCGGCATGCAAATTAATGTTCGGGAATACGGTATTTTTTTTTAAAGAAAAGGCTATAGCAAAGACAAATCATAAAGATGCATTTTTAAAAAAAAAATTATGAGCTAGTGGGATATAAGAAACAACATTACAGGTAATTAAATTCATAAACTGGGACATCTCTCTAATTAATCAACTGCAGCAAACTACACTGCTGGGAAAAAAATATTTTTCCCAACAAAAATTATTTCTTCTTATATTTTGCATAATAATTAGAAAGGTTTGATATTTTAAAAAGTCATCTTCATCTAAAATTTAAACAGACATGTTGCTCTATCGAATGATAGAGATCACGATAGCTCACATCGGGGAGACTGGTAGAGAAATATAAAAAAACAAAATCCGAAAAAAATCTGAGTAAGATAGCCAGAGATGTTCCCTTGAAAAAATTGAGAAAAGTGCTTTTTAAATACCAGTACAAAATATACACGCAAATGACGCAAAACGTGCACACAGAGGACATAACACCGAATAATGCGTTGCGTGTTGTGGTTTCCAACATGATATAGTAATAGCGATTTTAAAGGACACCAGTGATCTTTCAGAAAAACACTTGATTTTAAGGGTGACACGCTATACCGGTTTACTTCTTGTAAAACAAGCTAATAATTATGTCCAAACACCCTCTGGTAGCGTTTCAGAACATTGTCTACGTCTACCTCGTGTGCCTTGTTGAGGACATTACATTAATCTCTTGGTTTCCAGAAGTTAACGTATGTGGATGTGGGGCGTAAATTTGGACCGACATTAAGGAACAGCTTCTCGGGGAATTCCACTTATCTTGGACAATATGTCAGACAAATCTTAAGAGCGTTTACATTCGAATAACGCATATGTAGTTCCTAACATTACGAAGAATGAAATACCAGACGTATTTTTGATCATTCGAAATGTCGGTAGACCTTTTCTACGCGGATGTCGCCTCTGTTATTTCTATTTTTCCTGTATTCTCTTTCATGTCTTCGTATATTTAATTAGAAATGTGAAAAATTCATTGCCACTCAATCCTGACTCAAGCATGTGATGCTGGATGTTATCCTATGAACAGAAAAGGGATGATTCTTTTCACGCACCTCAGTAATCGATTTTGATCTTTTTTGAAATCAAGAGGAAATAGATCATGGTCCAAACAAGTACAAAATGATCATTTGATCATTTTTGTCACACCATGGTGATGTTTTGCACACGAGGGCTAATTAGACCGGGGCCTACAATGTATAGCCGATTCCGAACGGCAGGCTTTTTTATACTCACGGAGAGGTTGGTGCGCAATCGCCCGGTGTGGGACTCCCTGCGGTAGCAATCTTTTTATGTGGCCATGTCACCACATGTTTCTGTTGTACAAAAGTACAAAATACCGAAAAAGATAGGAGAAAGACGATGATGCAGAACGATGGTTGTGCTCGGTCTCACAACACTCCACTTATCTTTTATCCAACAATTTCAAAAATCAAAACATTCACGATTCTTGACTTTTTTTCTGAGACCTGATTCATGCATAATATTATTACTAGATAATATTTTATTTTTAGATTTTTCGGAATCAGATCAGAAGTTCATCAAAAGGGAGTAAAAAACATAATTTTAAACTCTTTTGAAATGGTGGAAAAACAATTGTTGGGAAATGCGGTTTCACGAAGGAAAAAACTGTTTCTAAAATACCTCTGAACAAATGAGCCATACGCTAGAAACGTCATAGAGTCTTATTCATAACAGGGAAACAACTTTCCAATTTGGTTTTCGAGGACAGAGTGCCCGTAAAAAAAGTTTTTTTTTTAACTATTATAATAACTATACAATCCCTTGCGACATAAATGGCGTTTCTGAGTTTTTCACTTAATTTGAATAATTTTTATATTTCGAAGTATGCCTCTAGGATCAACGGTTCGTCAATGAAACGCGGCAAGGGATATTGAGTAATCACCCTGTGTACAACGATATTGATCGCGCTGTTCCCAATGCCCTTTTACAATATAATTCCCATCTATAACGATTAATCGTTTTCCCGTCCGTTGAGTATCTTCAAATAGGAGTTCGTTGCATTCCATATAAGCTGTAAAAATATCACAGACCTTTCATATAAATGTTTTAAATATTTCTAGCATATTATAGCAATGTTTCTAACACTACGGTCTCTCACTCTACAAACAAAGTTCGGCATTTAAAAAAATCATAATTTTTATATGAACAAATTTTTTCAGTTTGGAAAAATTCTGCAAGAACCCAGGTTTTGCTTTTTTCGATCGAGTTGTTAAATACCAAATTTTTAAAGACTAATAAAAGTTTGAGATTTCAGTTTCCTCTACTATTTTTTTTTTGATAATTTAACGCCCATTTTAAGATCTATAGGTAAATTGTTCAGCTGGAGTGCATCGAAACGGTGTGTCTCTTAATACCGATTATGTTGTTCAAGGTGTAAGATTTAAAATCAGAATCTTTTTGTGGGGGGAGTATCGGAAAGTTCAGATTTTGTAACGTTAATGAAAGTAAATTTCGTTGGTTGCATAAGAATGATAAGCAAAATTTGAGAACGGTTTCACATCCACGAGTGGCGCAGTGGTAAGATGCTCGTCTTTCAGTAGGAAGATTGCCATCGAGGTCTGGGGGTTCGAATCAGAGCAAGAGCTTCAGAAACTAGTTCTTTACCTACAGAGCTTGGGGTGACCATCGGTACATGGTGCCTTCATTTCCCATCCAAGTACAATGGTTGCAAATTTACGTATGGCGATATATGATGGGAGTTGGTGTGCGACAAAGTAGTTTCATAACGAAATGAGCTATTTCCGTAAATCCGCCCTGGAACATGGTTACGAAAGTGCGCAGTGATGTTGAATCTAGAACAGGGGAATAATATATATATAGCAGCTAAGGTCAATTATTACAATCATAAATTATCGAAATTTGGGAAACAGTTTCGTAACCGATGGTCGAATTTTAGTTGTCGATAATCATTATCCCCCCCCCCCCATGTTAATGCTGATGGTCAGGTTGCAATTTGTAGCCATTTTACAGATCCAAGATTGATTATTTGGATAATTTGAACTTTTCTCCAGTGACTTTGGACTTCGCATTAACCAAGTTCGAGTGTATTATAATGATTACGTATATGGTCTGAAAACTGCTCTCTAGAAGCACACGATAAATTCTATAATAAATACTTTAATAATTTAACTTCAGAATAGATATAAGAATCCATATGTTTACATATATGAAATATGCGGGCGTTTTTCCGTTTCCTAGAACAAAAATATAAGATTCTCCGTTTAACTGATCTGAAAATATTATTTTTCACAGAGAACACGCTTGAAATGGAAAAAAGAATAAAAAATATGCAAAAATAGAAGGGACGCAAAAATAACGTTTCTCAGTGTTTTCTTCGTTTTATCGCAAGGTTTAAGCAGACGTAAAAGACGATAAAAGTGCAGAGCGGTCTACAAATCTGATTACACGCACGATGTAGCTGAACGGTTGAAAGAATGGCAAAACCCACATCGAATTCCTTTGCTTTCTAACCTCAAAAAATGAGAGAAAATTCAACAAGAAAAGCGAAAAAAATATGATTTTTTTTTCTTATATTTTTCGTATTCATTTTTCCTTTCCACACATAGTTAAACTTCACAGTAAAAAAATATAATAATAATTTCGGATCCTTTACCGATGGTGTGAAATACACCATGCGTGAGAATTTTTTCTTTCTTTCCAATACTTCGACCATTCTATCGTGCCTTCACGCACAAACTATTTTCCTAGCAAATTAATTGCGTTAAAAGTATACAAACACCACTGATGTTGAACATGAATGTGTACTTTACGATGATTACGTGTCTTGTCTCCACTTTTCAGCAATGAAAGACATCGAGTTAATGAATGAAAATTTTTATTTCGTCGGGATGGTTTTTTTCCACAAATTCGATTCCAATTTTTTTTCAAAATTCAGAAAATTCGATACGAAATATCAGTTTTCTTTAAAATTTCTGAATGCTGGACTTAAAAATTTACATGCAGCTGAACATGTATTTGTGACTAATTTGAAAATCATCAAAACTCAAGATTTACTATTTAATTCGCAATGTCGAAATTTTATTTCAAAACCGAAACCTGTCAATATGTGAGTGGTATATCACAACAAATTCGAAAATCACAAGATTCTAAAATAAAGTTAAATTACACACGCTATAATGATAAGTTACATTGAGTAGGTCTTTTTTTATATTTTGAGAAATTTATTCCCACGAATATAAAATATAATATGTACTTAACACCAGAACGAAGGAAGCGGTCATTTTGACTGCAAAGCTACCTTGACATGTGATTACACCTGAACGGTTAATTTCAGGTCATTGAAATTTCATGACTTTTCCCTTGTTAAGTTTACGTCGTCTTAAATTCGTAAAATATAAATGTTCTATGGTTCTTAGTGTGTGGTAAACTTAAGTTCTACCTAGAACGACTGTAGCGGTAATTTTGACAGCCATTTAACTAATATGCTTGCAAAACATGCTGAAATGGACTTTTAGCCTTCGTATGCGGACGTAAGTATTAAGGGAACAGATGTTTTATCACGGTATTTGCTTTTCTCCAGTACCCATTTTGTACCATTCAAAGCAACACTTTTCAATGAGCTCGCCGTCATACGTTATTCAATCCATTTGGCGTTTCTATGGATCTTTGCGTTTTTAGTGCATTGCTTAACAACTGGTACAATGTCGCTGAATGAAATGAACGTTCGTTTTTCCCGATTTTACTCATTGACAGGGCTCCAGCCAGAGGGCCGACATGATTCTTATAATTTTTTTGTTTCTTCAAATCTTATAAATTCACTGTAGAGAAGCCTTCGGGGCCCCCAGCAATGTCCCTAGCCTAAAGGCCCTGCTGGAAGATGTGGGGAGCCATTATTTTACCACACATCGTGCTTTCGACTGAGCAAGAAAATAACTCCACAATTGGTAAGCAGAGAATATCTAGGTCTTGAGTACCATGTACATACAAAATTGAAATCGCGAACCAAAGAAATTTCTGGCAGAAATTATGAAATTTTATGTTACTATACCAATGAGTGTCGTTGATGTTTTGACAAAAATAATTCATACAGTGCGCAATGCGACATCGGCATCAAAAAGCTTTCTACATATGTATTTCTACTTTGCTCAGGTTTTTTGTTGGCTATCCATTGTTTTTTCATTCCGCACATGCAATCTCTTCACAAATTTCTCAAGCGTATTTTTATTCAAACCTTGTCAGTAGACTGCCAAGTGAAAATGAAGCCACGAATAATACAAGTTGAAAAGATCATAGTCGAACCTCTCTTTTTACTAAAAAGAGTACGTATAAGGTACTGAAAATAAGATGATCCAGATGCATTTTTGTCAAGGGGTGACAAGATGAACAATGAGTGGGATCAAAATGACCCCACCACACCAGTTAAGGGTTAATACGTAACGGAGTAAGTCCGATGTACCCCAAAGAGGATATTCACGACTTTTCAGTACCTGGGGTCTGTATGTGTGTGTGTGTAAATTAGCTTCTTTATTTTAGCTTTGAGGAAGTGTCCATAGGAATATTAGGTTGTGCACGAAATATAACTACGTATACCACACGTAGATAATGCAATTGTAGTATTAATTTCGTTCAATGAACACTAAGCATTGGGTACTACTATCAAGTCAATCGCAGACCCTATTGAATTACGATTGGTATAGTTTGAGAAGTACAGCCGGTGCGGTAAAACAAATATCAATGAAGACTTGGGGAAAACAGAGCAACTTATGAGAGACATACTTACCGATCTTTTGTAAAACATCACTGAGGAGTTGCGCCTACAAAAACTGAGAAATTCTGAATTTAGCAACCATCGATTGTGAATAGGCATGGCTATTGAATGGCCTAAACTGGAGGGGGGGGGTATATTATTCGTCACCCGAATAATATAGCATTCATCAAGAAAGTGGAAGGACGTGGATTCGATTCCCCGCAAAGGGAGTTGAATTTTCTCTTTTTCCTAAATATATCTTCGCATCAGCCAGCTGTTAAAAACCTTTGCACATTACAATATTCTGCACCCTCGAATGGTTAATTGCATTTATTGCAGCAAATCTGTCCAAAAAATATATTTGCTTTTGGTGAAGTGTTATTATTTACTCTCTAAAAACACCCTCTACCGCCTTTGCTATTGTGATTCGACCATACATTCTATGACCAACCAAAAATGTCTGTTTAGGAGTCTTATATAAATTCTTAAAGTTTGCCATGAACCAGGGTGAACAGAATCACCCTGTACCGTGTTCCAATATACTGTGTACTAAATGTGCAATTTCACAGAAAACTTTAGCCAATCCAGGTTTTTTATGATCTAATTCGTATTTAGCAAACCGAATTACATAAGAAATTACTATTTTTGTTTTAGACGCAGAAATAGCGTCAAAATTTGCTGTTCAATGTACAGTTGACGCTCGATTTTACGAACCCCCAATTTACAAACTGCACGTTTTTACGAACGTCTTTCACATTTACGAACTTTCGATTTTATGAATTGATTATTCAAGTCCTTACGGGTACGTAAAGACAAGCGTCGCTCATATTTGAAAGCTCCCTCTAACAATAACAGTTTGAGAATCAGATAACCAATGAACACCCTGTATACAATATTTCCATACAGTATTAATGTAAAAAACGATCACAATATCCCAACAAAGAATATTTTTGAATGAAATCAGAATAAAGAATAGAATTTTGAGATTTCGTCTAAGCAACGGGTATATTTTACGTATAAAAACGTGACTGAGATCCGAGGCGTATTCTTTAGAATTTATTCCCCTTGAGCTGTTCAAGTAATTCGTAGTGGAATGACAATATAAATCCATTGTATGATCCACTTTCAAAATAGTGTTCGCAGGAGCACTTCCGGCATCAACTGAAGAAAATTGGTGTGGCTGAGTGCGAAAGGTAGGAAAACCCGAGCACTTTTTTCTCCCCGAAGATGAAAGCTGTCAAACAATGATTTATGATGATTTTAGGCGCCGATATTTATATATATATAAACTTTTTCTGCCCGTCACGTTAGACAGAATCCTGCTTAACCTTCATCTTCCAATAGGTGCGTTGAAAACCCGATGGAAATAGATTTTAAAAAAGAACAAAAGATGATAAAGAACAAAAAAGATATAAATAAATACGCCGTAAGTTTTTTCAGATGAATTTCCACCAATCATACAAAAATTATATGTATTGAACCTTTTGTGATCCCGTGAATATTTTGAATATACTGTACATGGGCAAATAAAAACCACATCATACGTATTTGTTTACTCAATTTTTTGATGTTTTAGCGTCATTTCAGTACAAAATTCGGATGCGTAAAAATGTAGTAATTTTCATCTGGAAAGAGAGTTAATTCCTTGTAGGCAGGGGCGTAAGCAGGATTGAACTTCGGAGGGGGGCACAAAAGACTTGCGGGGGAGGAGACAAAACTTCACTTCCCGAGAAAACTTGACTAACCAGCATACACACAAAAAGCATTTAAATTAACAGAATTTTGTTAACATAAGCATATAACGGGTATTTTCTTTCGATATATTATTTTTTCACCGAAATATCAATTTCTTGGTCTTAATTTTGGTACAGGGCCGTCATTTCAACTTTTTACGGGGGGGGGCAAATTTTTTCATGAGGGGGCAAAGAACATGTACTCAATGTATTCATAATTATATATATATGTCCCATTTTTAGT
The DNA here is from genome assembly GCF_987345545.1 of Pholcus phalangioides. Classification (NCBI taxonomy): domain Eukaryota; kingdom Metazoa; phylum Arthropoda; class Arachnida; order Araneae; family Pholcidae; genus Pholcus; species Pholcus phalangioides. The sequence continues at coordinate 36,928,368 of NW_028301600.1, read as the reverse complement.
GTATGGCCAAAAGCCAGGCGGCAACGGCTCCTTGACCCCCCCCCCAGATGACGGGTTTGTTTTGGTTTGCTTGCGGGGGGAGCAGGACTGCATGCCCCCCAACACACCTACGTACGCCTGTGCTTGTTGTTGTAGTGTTTACAGAGCTGCTGAAATTTTAGTTATGTTTGTGTTCAGAGATTCATAAAATCGTACAAAATTGAGGGGACAAAAAATAAATCTGAAGGTAATAACTATTTTTCCAACTTTGCTAAGCTAGAATTCATCTCTGTCTATAAATAACATTGACATCAAGCCAAACTCTATATTTTACCCTTATTTAACCATTTGAGGTAATTAAAAAATCCACTCTCATTAATTAAGTTGCTGTGCTGATTGTTCGGATTAAAAATATGCTAACAGCCCTTATTTATATCAGATTTTTTTACATTTCAGTATTTTAGTACGTTTTTTTTTTTTTTTTATAGGACCAACCATATATATAGAGGGTCATTATTATAATATTCTGATGAATGAATTAATCAGTAGGGCATTTTTTATTTTAAAAGTTCAAAATGTTCATAGTAGAGAAGATAAATAATTTATTCGAAGTAAAAAAATAATTTCGAAACTATGAGTTATACATCGTGTGTGGGCGAAAAGTCCTGGCCAAATTTTAAAAATCAATAAAAAAGCAATCAATTAGTCAATTGACAAAAAAAAAAGCGGTTTGCACTAAAATACAGGGCTTCCGTAATTAAAAGACCCTATTTTAAAATAGCCTACAGGCGAAACCAGCCATAAGAAAATTGTGAAATTTTGTGGCGGACTTCAGAAGTGATGGGAATTTGTTCTGGGGGGAAATTTAGTTGCTCATGTCGCCACCATAGAACGTTATATTAAGAAATCACATATTTAGGAAAACGTTTACAATTTTAACAACTGTTAACAATTTTACGATTGTTACTGCGACAATACATGTTCACATGATGGCCATCACTTTCAGATACCATGTGAAATCGCAAGATGACATGTTCCACAACTGACCGAAGTTTGTGCGGGCGAATTTTCAACCCGTGGCGTGAAAAGTTGCCTTTAAGGTCAGGTCAAGTTCTTGGATTGTCACGACTTATCAGAACATCAAACGCCCCCAAAGCCTAAAATAGCATTGATCAAGATCCGGGGATCGGGGAGGCCATAGATTAGGGAACCGCTGACTGATGACACGTTCTTCTGTAAAATGTGTTTTAAGAACATCTCCTGATGACACAACATGAAGATTGTGTCTTCAAGGCAGTGAGACGTGCTTGCAGAGCCGGAACAATGTCGTTTTGTAACAGCAATGCATATCGCTTCCCGGTTATCGAACACGTCAATGGACCTGTAGAACGTAATTCCTCGTAGAAGTAGGAACCGAGAATAAATGATGCAGTAAATCCACACCATACCGTCACTTTTGGTGAACGCAACGGTACCTCTAAGATAGCGAGCGGATTTTCTTATTCCCAAATTCGGCAGTTATGAGTATTGGGTGCACCATCCAAATGAAAATGCGCTTCGTCTGTCCAGAGGATATTCCAAGGCCATTCTGAATCGATCTTAACGCGAGCTAGAAACTGCAGTGAGAACCGGAGTCGAGCGTCATAATCATGTGAACGCAACCGCTGCACAAGTGTAAGTTTGTACGGATAATATCGGAGGATATTCCGCATGATCTTATGGACAGTTGCACGTGGCCTATCCAACGCCTGTGCTATACACCTGACCCTAGTGCCAAGAGAATTTGAAGCTCTATCCTCTTCCACCTTAAGCAAAACCTCCTGTCCTGCGTTTATAGAAAGGGGGTTTCTTCCTCTTCCAGAACGAACAGCCAACGATCCTCTTGTTTCAAATTTCGTTATCATACTCCGAAGGTTTTTAACATTCATTGGACCTTTTTGAATCCTCTTCAAAGTCCGATATTTCCATAGAGAAGTTACTCCGAAATTGCTGTTTTGGTAAAGCAATTTAACCAAGAAAGTGCGATCTCGTGAAATCGTCATTGTGCACAGCAACAATCTTGTGAGAAACAAGATCTCCGCGAATGTTTCTAGGTTTTATGACAGCTGCTGCGTGGCATCGAATAAATTTACATGTTTACTACAGGTATTCAAAGTGGAACGCTTTCTGGTGGCGACGTGCGCAACTATTCCTCCTCTGAAACAAATTTCCATCACTTCATGAAGTCCTCCACAAAATTTCACACTTTTCTGATAAGTGGTTTGCTCTGTGGGCTACTTTCAAATAGGGTCTTTTAATTATTGACGCCCTGCACTTATCAAGGCATTGATTTTTCTGTTTTACTGAAAAAAAATGAAACATTTACTCACAGATGGCTCAGTATGACTAAAAAGTCGAAATAACACATGTAACGGAAACATATCTTAATGTTTATCACGATTTGCGTTACATGAAACTACGATATTTCAATAAAAGCACTTTTTCCAACTCGCGGGCTCTATCTAAACGGGTGAAAATGTGTTCATATTGAAATTTGGTTGTTTTATCTAAAAGCGTAAAACCGTAAACATTACTTACATAGTGTGTGTCGCATTTTATGTGCTATGTTGAATTTAACGTCTTAACGGTACGGTATCATCTGTGAGCGAAGATTTATGAACTTTTTTTATATTATTTATTTAAAAATGTCGACGCTTTGATAGGTATTTTAGTGCGATCCGCACTTTTTTATGTCAATTGGTTGATTTTTTATTAATTTTTAAAATATGTCCCGAACTTCTCGGCCACCCTGTACATTCTGAAATTGAACAATGCCAGTCAGAAAATAGTCAAATTCAAATGTAAAGGTGACATATACGCAAATTGAGATATAAAAATTAAAACTTTAATGGTGCAGAGAGAAAAAAAAAATTTCAATCAATAAAATTTGCGTCTGTTTCTGTGATACACAGAAATAAAAGTAATCCCTTACATTTAAATGAAAATTCGTTGAAACATCGGTGATTGAGAGATTATTGATTTTTTCCACTTTTGTGCCCGTTTGAAGTCTACAAAATGTTTGAGAGTTGGTTATTTAACCGAGTGAAAATAGGCAAAATTAAGCATTGCACTCAGCGATATCTCAGTGAATTTTATTGAAATGTCGAATATTGAATTTTGTCATTACAATAGAAAATACAGAAATTTTTATATTGACATGCTTTGATGCTATGCGCGACTATCAAAACTAGTTTTCCAATAATTTGTTGATATTTTCACATATTGCAATTCATATTTTTAAATTAATTGTAGAACGTCTATTCCTTTCCCTTCGTAGAAAACATCTTTTATGTCGTTTCTTTTCAAGATAAATCAAGAAAATTTAAGAACTCTTCCCCGTTTTCTATGTGACTACATGAATTTATCACCTATGAACGATTAGAGCTTTGATATTTGCTTCATGAAATTAATTCTTGAGGTGCGTAGGATAAAATATTTCGTAATATCTCCAAAAAATAGAGCATATGTGATTGTTAATCGGTGATTTTATACTGATTCATATGAATCCTCAGAATTGTGAATATGTTATTATAGAAATATGCAAAACGTAAAAGAAAAATACTTTTCTGAAGCAGTTACGGATCGTGATGAATCAAACACTGTTAAAAACCGAGGAAAATAGCAATATTATGAAGGTTTTCTAAGGATTCTTATTGAAGCTTGAAATCTGGTATACAGAAAAATTGAATTTTCCAGCTACTTTGCAGCATGAATAGTGAATATTTTCTATCAGATGTTCCACTCAGGCAACTGAAAGGTTTTTGTCAAAGAATACGGCCTGTGTACATGCTTGATTTAACGATATGTATTTCATTCATTGATATCGTGGTTTTCTTATGGGCTCATTTATTAAACGCGGATGCATGATTTTCTGCATTATAAAGAAGTATTTCAACTTTTTTAATTACGCATCTATAATTTACGTAGACTATATTTGTTGTGCGTAAATTAAACAGTTCCAGCATTTCAGCTTGAGGGAAAAAAACCTTAATGTTTATCTAGTGTTTACATAATTTATTAAAGAGAAATGATATAGTAACATGAGAATAACACATAAAATCAGTTTTTTTTCCAAAATACATTTCGATCTTTTTTCCCCCAGTAGATATAAATTTTAACAATTATTATAAGTGAATAATTCGAAAAAAAAATCAATACCTTCCAACTTAAGCAAGATTAAAATGCAATGTAAAGTAACATTTAATCTTGTTAATCTTAATTAAAAGACTTATATAGTAAGTTTTTTATGAGATTTTTATACATTGAAAATAAAACTGATATTTGTGAGAAAAAAAAAAAATTTTTGTTTATTAATCGCAAATTTGTAAATAAAAATATTGTAACCATTCAAGTTGGTTTCATGATGTTCTGAAAATTTCGAAGAAAGCTGTAAATTTTCTCAAGAATTTCATCCCGATATAGCAGTATTTTAATTACATCGGAAACAACGTCGGATGAAGATGTCAGTATGTAAGGATAATCTTGTCAAATTATATAATTTTCTGCATTCATGTAATCGGTAGATGAATTACGTAAATTTTTAATTTTTTCGGGTGATTAAAATTTTAAAGAAGATTTGATACTTAAACTGAAATATCCGTCTATTATATCGTACATTACATTTTTATGCATGGTTGCCGTTTCTTATTTAATATTGATTCACATGTAGTGATTCTTTCCCTCAACTCAGAAATCCAATTTGATACATCGTGAAATAGAAAGGAAATTTATCATTTAACTGGAATTCTCTCATCTTTTTCTTAATTCTAGAAGTCCTTGATTGCATGAGATTGAAGATAACATTAATTAGATTTTATGTTCAGAATTAATAATGCAAAAAGGATACTGAAAACTAATTTGCGCGATGCTTCTTATGAAGTTCCTGCATTAAAAATATCTTGCCGTGGTTGAATCATGAACAGCGAGTATTTCAATTGTTCCACGGAAACTCGTTATTTCATTCATATTTTCAATGTGATTATGTATTAATGGAATCATAGCATTTTATTAAAGAGTCTTTCAAGCATGCATATATATTTTGCAAAATACAAGGAGGCAAATGTGCTTCTTAGGCAGGGTGCACACTGATACTGCAAGCGATGCAGCATGCAACTGGACATGGATTGGTTAATAACCTAAAATTCAAGTTTTTTAACAAATCTTCGACGAGTTGCAGGCGGTATCCCGCCAGTGTGCACCTTGCCTTAAATCCTCATAAATGAAAAAATATATATATTTTTTTTCAATACATTGTAAACTGTCTGCATATATACGTATTTTATATTACCAAAAATTATATAGTGTGCTATTTTATTATTTAATAGTATTTTATTAAATAGTTATTAACATAGCACACTATTTTATTAAATAGTGTGATATTTTATTAAATATATTGCATATTTGAATTCTCATTTCACCAAACCATTCTTCTATTTTAGTTATCTTCTGCAAATATTTAACTATGAAAATTTTACATTGTACTAATTTATATAGAGTATGTTATTGTTTATCAGTTTATTTATTCAATTTACTGTAAATATAAAACTTTCTTCAAAGGATTTTCATCCATAAACTTGTGAAGGCCTGTGAAAGTGAAGATCTTGTGTACAAGAAAGGATAGATTTCTTTTTTATCTATGAAGTCGTTGATATTCGGAGTTGTAAAATAACTGGTTGAAATATATATATTATTTTATAAGTTAAATATAGAGACTTACATGTCTTGTGGATTGGATGGTAAATTATTTAGTGTCTGCCAGTAAATTTACAACATCAACGGGTTTGCCTTAACGATTTCGAAGCATATACGTGCTCATCAGTCTCTCTAAAAGATGTTGATGGAAGCGTGGGAAAAATAACGCGTTTTGTGTGGCAACGAGTGCCTTAATCGTTTCGAATTCTATCATTTTAGACAAATTATATAAAGGTTACATAATATTTATACGTATATCTATATATTCATCATCATTTATTAATATTCCACCAAACATGGAACTTTGTATAAAATTATCCAATCAGACAGAGAACTCACAGCATGCTATTATCAAATGCTGTATTATCGGTTTATTGTAATTTAATCCTAATTTCGTATAAAAAAATAAGACAAGGGGACCGTGAGTGTAAGTGCATGCTAATTTATAAAATTAGATACTGTAGTACAAATCATTATGAATTTTTTTTTGTGAATTTTCGGTATCTAATAGACACATGAGAAACTTTCATACATAAATTTTTCTTTTAAAAACTGATAAATTTTCTACTTACCAAATCGTGACAAATGTTGGTAATGGTGAAAGTAAGTTTCACATAGACACATACACAGAATGTTGCAATATCCTATATTTATGCTGATATCACTATTCAAAGTTTGGTAAAGGTATCTTTGAAGTTCACTTACAGGGAACAGTATCTATTCTTCACCAGAAATATACGTTGAGCAAAGAATCGCATAGACTCGATGTCCTGTGTTATTACTACGATAAAGTATCACTAAACTTTTACAGTTTTCCTCTTCCAATTAAAATTTTCACTCGTAAAGTTTCAACCCGGTACTATCCGACAAAACAATACCTACTGCACACATCCGTATATCTTAGTGACGGAATTTCAAATGAGAAAGGGGGAATAAATGAATCTATACGTTATCACTATCTTATCTATACTGACACTTTCCTTAAATGAAATTATCTTGAAAGAGTTAACTGTTGGAAATGTATTGGAGCACAACACGGGACACACTTGGGTATTAGTATTTACGTAATATTTTTCAGTAAAGACACTGCCTCAGACGCAAGAAACGAAAGAGGACCAGATCCTTTCGATGAAATAAAATAAAAAAAGTAAAAATTATAAACAAAACTTCTCTCGGAGGTCCCTTGGGGATGGAACACGGTAGATTAAACTTTTATTTATTTTATTACATCTCGCTTAAACTTTATGGATAAGACTTCGTCTAGCATCGTTGTAACTCGTTGTCTGTACTGCATGGGAGATGCGGAGAAGTTGGCGCAAAGAACAATTCTAAAGAAAAACCCGGTAAAGAGAGAGGAAGGAAAGATCTTCACAAAAATGTGGAGGAAAAGATTCACTTACACTGGCTCTGAATGATGCGAGTACCTCTTCGGACTCGTGAATTTCGACTGCATCGCCTCACGACCCAAAACCGAGGGCAAACAGAGCACGGCAGGTGGCGCTGCTTCCCAGTAAGCCTCGGCAAAAAACTTTTAAGTAGAAGGGATACAAATAGTAACTGAAACAGAATCTACTCGAAAATTTAATTAAATAATTTTTATAATTATCTCATTTTTTTCATAAAAATATCATTCGTATTTTTTTTTAGTTCTTAATTTATTTTTTTTTTTTTTGATACGGAATTAAGAAGAATATTTTAATCAATCGATTTTTTCATCCTACGACGTTTAGTCTGTGTTAGCCATCCCGTAATGGGATGGGATAGAAATGAAAACACAAAAACATACGGGGAAAGTGTAAGAGACGGGATGGTGTTAAGATTGAGAATTTCATTACCTTTTAGTAGTTAAATGTAATTTTTATTTAAGTATCATGTGTGTGAAACGATTGATTCCGAAAATTCCAAAATTCATTCATTCCATGATGCATATATATATTTTTTTTTATGTATGGTTAGAGTATTTTATTTTATCATAATCTTCTTTTGCCAGTCTCGTATAACTTTCTAAAAGATTTATGTCATGCTCAGTAAGTAACATACGGAATTACTACTAGGGGAGGTGCATATCAAACAAATATACAAAATCCTGGATAATATATATGTTACTGCCAAAATCCGAAATTGGCCAGTTTCCTTAAATATTGACCCTTTCAATGTCCGAATTTCGGACATTATCCGGCCAGTTCGATAATTGGCCGGTGATCCCTGGCCAAAGTCCGATAACAAAAGACATGGTTCGGGATCATCGTCAAGTTGGCGTATTTGGCTTATTTATCGTGACAATTATGTCCACGTTAGTTATAGCAACCAATCAAACCGCTGTCACGATGCGGTAATCATTTGTTTTCTCCAAAAGTTGGCCGAAAGAACTACGTTTATATTATATAATCATTTTTATAGTTTTTTCTCTAAAATTTCACTTTTTCTCTCTCTCGAATCATTTCAGAAATATGGACATTGGCCAGAACTCTTGGCCAATTCGCGAAATGGCCTGCGAAGTCACGAACTGACCACACTTCGAGCTTTGACATTAAAATGTATAAAAAAATAAGATCCCGATAATAACAATCACCTCAGTAAACAAAAATACATCATATGATAGTAATATCATAAGCTATCTTTAAGACAAAACTACATTTATAAGCTAATATAAAGCATTCATTTTTAAACAATAAATGGTTAGAAAATAAACCAAATAGGGGCAGGGTAGCCCAGGTCGATAGGATACTCGCCCAAAGTACCAAAGGATGTTTAGAGGTGTCGCGAGTTCGATACCCGGTTCGTCCTTGTCAGAAAGCTTTCATGTCACAGGGGTACAAAAAAAAAACGGTGACACGACCGGATAAAAAATTGCTACCGCAGGGATTCCCTCATCGAGGGTTCAGCACACCAACCTATCGATGAGTATAAAAAACAAGCCTGCCGTTCGGAATCGGCAATTAATTGTAGGTCCCGGTCTAATTATCCCTCCTGTGCAGAAAATGACCGTGGTGCGACAAAAATGATCAAATGATCAGAAACAAAATAGAGGTTCGCCTAGTTTAAACAAATTATATCAAGTGCCAAAAAGAAATAAAACGTTATTCCAAAAGATATAGATACGCCGTTCAAAAAATAATGAATCTATATCATACAATCAATCATACATATAATAACATAAGATCCAATATATATATTATATAACTTATATAATCTTTATAATCTTTAATCAATGATTTTTTTTTTCAATATAATCACCAGCCTTGAATCTATATTATAACCACAATATATTTTACAACACAATATCACAACTCATCTGTATGTATATTTTCTTCGTTTTAGTAACACAAAAAATTAAACAAATATAAACTTAGTGAAACAAAAAGCACAGTACAAACCACAATAATAAGGCGGTTGCTGAACTAAAATCAATAAGTATAACCCTTATAGACTTGCTGGAAGGACACATTCAAGTCCCTTGAGGTCAATAGTGTATGCAATGTATGTTTGTTTATTGTATACATGTTCGCATGTGTAACATACCTCTGTATTTGTGTAAATAAAAAAAACCTTACGAGGTCATTTTATTTATCATATTAAGACTGTCAAGCCAAGAGATGCCTAGGCCACATCGACATATAGCAATATCGACTCATTTTCCTCATGGACTGGATACCTCTGCCAATTTGTTTGTAAAAAATACAATATAATCGTAACAAATATAAAATCGTAATCTAAGCATAAAATCGAGTTGCAAAAGATCATGATCTCGTATACAATCATAAATCAAACAATATAATCCTATATTGCTTATTATATCCTAATTCGAATATAAAATCCTAAGTTGCATATTGAAATCAGTCTAATATGAAATCAGTCTAATATGAAATCATAATCGGTTTCATCATTTAAATCTTTTCATTCCCCCGGCATTATATTGTTAATTTCCCATTAGACTTCTTTATAGTTGATGCAGGGTTGTCATTCGTGACTTTTTTTTCTTCGTGAACGGCGAGGTGTGGTGCAGACTGTACGCGTGTAATATTACTGATTGATCTATGCGGTTACTTTGTCTTCATTGTCTTTTATTCATCTAATTATTTCCTTGAATTTATTCATTCTACTTTTTAAAAAACGAATCTCTTTGATCCAGAGTGACATTTATAGCAGCTGACATAGCTATGTGCTTAAGATGTGCGATTAATTTACATGTTGTTAAATAGCGGATGGGAGTACAGATTTATACCCCAACGACAGTGATCTGTGCAACCGCCCCCTCCCCTCTTTTTGGCGTGTTCATTCATTCCATCGAGTTCACCATAGACTGAGTATTTATTTTGTTTTGCTATTGATTGAGGTAAAATGTTTTGATTAATTGTGTGTTATTGATTGTTGCTGCTTTTGCTGTTGCGTCTGCTTCTTCGTTTCCACTCACCCAAGTGAGCTTTGACTCAAGATATGCGAATCCATCGGGTGTCTTGTAGAGGACCTGGCAAATATCCTTAGGTATGGCGTGGTTGGAACTTCGAATTCTGTATTGCGTATATACTTGAAAGGCTATCGCTATAGATTACAGTTGCTTGTTGGAGTTCTTGAGCATTCATGGTCGCCATATATAACGCTAGTAATTCAGATTGGAAGATATTATTGTCGTTTGTTTTAGATGAAATAGTATCTTCTAAGCTGAATTGAACCATATTAAAAACCGTATTTCCGTAAGTTCACCTGGTAACCAGATTTTATGTTGTTTGGAAAAATGTATTTACATCAAAAATAAAAGATTATTTGTTTTATCGCTTTTATCACGGTCATTTCATGACGACAAGAACTAATTTCACTGGAACCTACAGTTTATTGAACAATTAAAAACGTTTGTCCTCCAGTGCCTTTAAATCGCATGGACGTGGATTTCTTATGAAACAGAGAAACCACAGAAGTTCGAATTTTTAAAAATCCCAAATAAATATATAACTTACGCATTATTAAGTTATACAGTATATTAACTGGTAATTTTGAAACTAGTGTTGGTTTTGCCAAATTGACTATAGTTTTTGAGATAATGAATACTACCAACATTTCAATATAGCATGCAGCCACAAATGTTTCGTCAAATTTCTACTGTCAATATTTTATTCATTTTCCAAACATACTGCCTATATTACATCATTACATTTACATCACGATGAGACATCAGTGGTCATTATTTATTGATATTCCGGGGGTTGGTGCACGCAAACTTTCCAAAAAACATATTTTTCAAGTATGAAAATTTCTGCGTCTCGCTGTGTTGAAGTTTTGTTCTACCTGTACACTAAAATGTTTTTAAAAACATTTTAATATTATAACTGCTGATAGGCATTTCACATGTTAATGTTTTTTGTTGCATGTTGTTAAAGTTGCAATTCAGGAAAAAATATCCAACAATTGAAATCCTAAAAGCTCATGTTAAAGTATGTAACACTATAGTATTGAGACACACAAAGTTTCAAGGCATTTGAATAAGCTGTGTTTAAAGAAATGTTACTTATCTAACAAAAAACTTAGTTTTGAGAAAAAAGCATTGTGGCCTGCCAGCAGTTAGTTCATATTAAAATATTAAAAAATATATCTTTAGTTCGTATAGAACAAAAACTTAACCATAGTTAGACGCTGAAAATTCCATAGTACTTAAAAATTGAAAAATGTATTTTTTGGAAAATTTGCGTGCACCAAAATGAACGTGCACCTTACTCATCTGCATGCCGCTCGCTTCAAACGTGATTTGTAGGCTTCTTACGTATGACTATTGAGATATAATTTTAATTTTATCTCAACTAGTAGTGCCAATCTAATAAAACCAATGTCATATTCGAAATAATGCCCCGCAATCACACTAAAATCATCACATCACTGAAATATCGTTTCCAATGATTTACTTTATTTATTTATAACGCGCAGTTTCAATATGGTTCGCATATGCTGTTTATATATTACAACTGAAATTTAACTTCGCTTGATCTCAAAAGCTAGAGCCAATCTGACGACATCCACCGCCCCCAAAAAAGTCCTCCTAAAATCACTGAAAAACCTTTGGGAAAAATCAGGACTGTGTAATCCTAAAAATCTAGTATCCTAAGTATCAACGCATGACAGAAATGGTTTGTTGATGTCCAAAACGAAAATGACTATTCGGGAGTTGTTTTATTACACCTCGCATAAAAGATGCCTCTCGACTCTACTTAGTCATATACAGGGTGTCTTGCAAAAGCTAATGCGGCCTTTATCTCATTAACCGTCGTCGTAGAGGTACGAGTTCAATTTAAGGAAGCTCCAAATTCGTTCAAAAGTTAGCCTGTATATGTTTTAAGAGAGAAAATACAATACGTCACAAAATAAAAAAATCTAAATTTTTATAGTCCCCATGTCCTCTAACTTCCAATTTGAAAGTCATTGCCCTGTATCTCCTGAAACCAACAGAAAAAATTCCATGTTTCTAAGGGCTAAGATATTTGAATTTAAAAAGTTATGGACGGAGATTCGGAAAAGAGTTACGAACGAACTGCAAAAACCAACGGAGAACGCTCCTTTTCCTTATTTATGCTGTTCTTTCCAGCATAACTGTACTCCGATTTTTAAATTCGAATATCTCAGCGAATATTGCGCTTGAAAACTTGAACTTTTTGTTGCCCTCAGGAAAGACATAACAACAACTTCCTACTTGGAAATTAGAGGACAGGGAGACCGTATAAAAATTATTATTTTTTTTATTTTGTTACACGCTGTATTTTCACTCTCAAAACTGATACAGGGTAATTTTTGAACGATTTTCGAGCACATTTTAAATTGAAACTATACCTTCACGACGGATGGTTGATGAGATAAAGGCCGCATTAGCACTTACAGGATGCCCTGTATATTCGAAAATTAGGCGTTATCGGAGTTTCTGTAGATGTACCTGAGGCGTGTACTTATACGATTGACGGGAACGTAGAACTAGTGTATGTATGATAAGGTTTATAAATTATCGACATCTAGAAAACCACCTACTAATTATTGTATCAATATAAATTAGTTGAGCTATATCAGCTCCCAACATGATAATTGCTTTATTTGTGATAAACAAAGATATTATTACAGTAGCCGAAAGTTCAATAACAGAGATGTGCAAGATTCATCGAAAGACTGGTTATTTGTGGAGATGAAGATTACAAGGAAGAAAATTCATCACTGCCCCCACGGGACTCGAACCCCGGTCTTTCACTTGCCGGACGAGTGCTCTACCAACTAAGCTATGGAAGCAGATAGAACATTTAAACCTTGGAGCGTATATATATATGTTGAAAGGCACCGTACATGGCGTCAACAATCAACTAATAGCTCGTGAATGACAAAGGCCAACCAGATGGCCATATGCATATAGAAACGTCCTCTCCACTTGTCAATACAAGATTCATCGAAAGACTGGTTATTAGTTGCTATTAGTTGATTGTTGACGCCGTCTATGTACGGTGCCTTTCAACATATATACACGCTCCAAGGTTGAAATATTCTATCTGCTTCCATAGCTTAGATGGTAGGTCGTCCGGCAAGCAAGAGACCGGGGTTCGAGTCCCCGTGGGGGCAGCGATGAATTTTCTTTCTTGTAATCTTCATCTCCACAAATAACCAGTCTTTCGATGAATCTTGTATTGACAAGTGGAGAGGACGTTTCTATATGCAACAGCAATGTGGTTATAATGAGGGTAGAACAAGTCGTGCAAGATTTGTTCATGGCATTGAAGACAGTATTTGTCCCTTGGGAATGCGCGTTCCTGACCAGATCAAATTCTGATTTTATGTAGTTTATAGTGAACAATTGTACAACGATTTAACCGTACGTGTAGTCTATACACGTTCTAATCATGTACGCGGAAGGGCTAATAAAAAAAAATTATTGATAATGTTTTTTTATTAAACCAGGCGATATACTGCAGTAAAAGAAAGCTTCAGTAAAGCTTCATGTATCAGAGAAGTAATAGTTTCGGCTGTATTCTACTTGGGGAAAAATGAAAGTAAATCTGCCTTTTATTTTTTTGATTGGAAAGAAGACAAATACATGAGGTTTTTTTTTACCTTCACCCACATAAAATAAAGTTTGTTCGTTAGTAGAAGTACGTGACTGAGAGAGAGAAGCATATCTGAAATGTTGCAGCAAGCGCGTGTGTATGATGAAGATTTTTTTTCAATTACAAAACAACACAATTGCTATTAAAACACTTCAATGGAGATGATTCGATTCAAGCAAGCAAATTGGTCCGGAAGCAAAAGGAAGTTGGTCCGGATGCTCTTACTAGCTAAGTGAACGGCATTCTCACAAACACAGCTGCTGCTATTGTTCGATCACTGAGTAACAGTCGATGGACTTGAAGAAAGGTCAATAAGCTGTCATGGGAAAAGTTTCACATCTTAGCCAGTTCAATCAATGTTACTCGATAATATTCTCGAATAATGGCAACAATTTCCAATCACGGTGTCGTTCAATGCGCTGACTGGTGTATCCGAGAGAACGAACTTGTTAGAGAACGAAGAAAGTAAACTATGTCCTTTTTAAAAATGTTTGAGTCATTTAAATGCTGTTAATGGTGGTATGGCATCTTTATACGCTTGCTCATACTTTACCGCACACCAACTCCGCTCATATCGGCATAGAGAAATTTACTAACGACCGAGTTGCTTCGGAAATGTTTCTCTCTGCAGAAAGTCACATTATACTTCTGTCCTCGGCATGGACAGCAAGGACTTGGAACAAGAGAATATTCAGGTGCCATCTATTAGTGGTCACCTCAAGCTCGATAGGGAATACCCGGGATCGACCCGCAGACTTGAAGGTAGCTTTCATGGTGGTAGACGATCATCTTACCACTGTGTCACTCGTGCGCATATGCTTGCTGCAGTATATCATATGATTATGTGGTGGATTGCCTGCAAACTAGTAGGAAAATATATTAACTTCATTTTCCGTAGTGAATTAAAGAACCATTGTGTATATTTGCGTTTTATTCCAGCCAAATGGATTGGCAGATTTACTTACAATTATCTTCCCCAAGTTGACGATATTCGAGCTATTATCCACCCTTTACTTTTCTAAAGTATATCATCTGTGTTTTTGAAAATACGTAAATAGACTGGCCTCCAAAACTCAAGCACGTGACGCCTTATATTACATAACGATACCAATTTAATCTTGCCGATCTAAATTGGACAGTTAGTGGAACAAAAGTACCTGGTACCCGGTCATACAGTCCCTGTTTGTGGAGGCTTTGGTGCACAGTAATGGCAGATATTGTCTTACCGAGTGATGCTGCAAACATGGATGCAACAGCTCTTCAATTCCACTTGGCTACTATAGGAATATAATGATCATCAGAAGAGGAGGTAATACTTGGTTGACAGAGCATAGGTCTCCGGACAACTGTTTGACTTGTGTGGAATTATTTCCATAATAGGAGTATATTGCTATAGCCGCCAAGCGGACTTGACGAGAGACATCCAGAACTCTTACATCCATGGTTGCAGCGTCACTTGATAAGACAATATCATATCTGAAATTACTGTGTGCCAAGGCTCCACACGAAGGATGTGCACGGCCGAGTACCACGTGTTTTTGTTTCACAAACCGTCCAATCATCAGGGAGCAAGGTTAAAGTGGTACTATTTGTGAGAGGGTAACAGTGAACGTTTTCCTGCAGCTATCGTTTGTTCTCACACAAGACATTCAGGAGAGAGATTTGCATAACTTTCATTTTTTTTTATTCGTTAAATAATTATCGAAATGAGAGAGTGAACCTTGAAGGTCCCACACAAGTTTTGTTGTTGTATATGCTTGGGGGTGCATGATTCCGAGGATTTATATGTTACGTGTCCAATTCGCATTCTGCGAGCAGTTAGAGAAGTGGATGGTAAGCTATACAGTAATATGTCCCAAAGAACATGCTTCATAAGTTCTGAAGGATTGAAATCAGTAGTCGTCGATGAGCTCTGGATAGAGGATAAACAAAACCAAACGAACCGAACACGACCAGGATCTGTCGCACCAGCGATATAAGTTCCGAACCCCGGAGGTCACGGTTGTGCCATAAAAACTCCAGCTGGCAGTACGGTAGAGAAGAAGACAGAAAAAGAAAAAATAATAACGGAAACCAAAATGGAAAAAAATAATAATAATAAATAATAAGAAAAAAATATAATTATATTAATAAATAATAAGAAAAAAATATAATTATATTAATAAATAATAAGAAAATGATAATGATATTAATGAATAATAATGTAGGGCTAGCTGTGGGCTCTTGCCCTCTTTTCTTGTGCAGCTAGTGGGCTTTTAGTCTCTTTTTCTTTTCGCTTTGAGATATAAGCGGATCGTCGGTTCTCGGCCTCTTTTGCTATTATGCTGGGTGGGTTTGTCGCCTCGCCTCTTTTATCTGGGCGAACTGGTGGGCACCGTGCCTCCTTTCCCTCAGATCCAGTTAGTGGGTCTATGCTTCTTTATTAATTTTCTACATTTCGACAGTAAGACAGTTTTCGCTGGTCTTAAATTTTTCTCAAAAGTTGTTGAGAATTACTTGAAACTAACAAAATAAAGGTTTCATTGGTGGCCAAGTCATGAACTGAAGTTGAACTTCGTCAATCATTGGTAGATAGAGGTGAATAGAAGAGTCGGAGCCAGAAACTCGTGGAATTTAAACCGTTTTTTTTTAATTATTTGAAAAAAAAATGATGGCAAAAATCCTCCTCCTTCTAGAAATATCATGGTACGCCGCTCTATCTGAGAACAGATATAAGCAGGTGGTAGAAGAAGAGCTGGGTCATACTGCAAGACGTGCGTGTTACGCTGTTAACCTAACGTGAAGTTTGTTTCTGTATAATGCTTGTTATAGTGCTGCTATTTGTCATCTATGTTTCGAACTGTGAGTGAAGTTTGACGATTATATATTTGTACCGTTGTAGGCGTATTGTGGTCAGTGGTGAGACTTTTCCACGGGGAGATCGGCTCGAGTTCATTGTATCCGGTCAAAACATATCGATTCGTTTTACAATTTGAAGATTTCTCAACGAAGTATTCACTTTCTTATTTTTTGTTGTCTATTATGTAGCTGAATTGATTATTAATCAGTCTAAGATTGCAAAATCTGTTAATTATTGAAATTTACTAATTACTCGTCTACTTTTTTGTTTGTGTCAAAACACTTTTGATCCAACAACATATGAATAATTTATTTCTCTATGATTTCACAGTTCTTTAGATATGCAATTTTTTTGGTAATATGTTCTAATAATATTCAATGATTTTTATACTTCTTGGGATAGATTTCATTGAAAAATTTGAATACCAATTTCATACAAATTTGTTGTTGCCAATAGACTTTTGAGTGCTACTATACCTACAAATTAAATTAAAATATAATTCAATAACAAATATTTTTGAAACTTCCAGAGTATATAAATTACATATAAAAATAAATATTTTCCATAAAAAACACCATATTAAATAGAGAGGTAGCTTCCAAATTTATAATATAAATTAATATTTTAGATCTCCATTTTCATTTATATCACGACAGTTAAATTCAAATTTTTGTAAAAATTTGTAATAAAAAATGCCAATATATGAATATTATGCACAAAAACACAAATAAAATGCATTAATATATACATTTCGCTTATTAAAGTGTTATCGGTGAAGTTTCTTATGGCTATGTATAATCGAATTTAGGGACTTACAGAAACTGGGAAGAAAAATTCTTTTATGTATATATGTGTGCATATATTAATAAATTCTTTAGATAATTATTACATTGATCTTCATTTCTTC
Source organism: Pholcus phalangioides (assembly GCF_987345545.1). Taxonomy (NCBI): domain Eukaryota; kingdom Metazoa; phylum Arthropoda; class Arachnida; order Araneae; family Pholcidae; genus Pholcus; species Pholcus phalangioides. Next base: position 36,910,850 of record NW_028301600.1, on the reverse strand, counting down.
TAGGAAATGTTATCTTCTACTATTAACGACGGTTCCTAGAGCGATGCATCGAATACTGCCAATTTAAATATTTCGCGCGAATCCGAAACTACCGTTTTATTATTATTTTTTTACTTATCAAAGTAATATCATTTTATGGAGAGTTCTTTCCCATGGATCTCCGTTCTCGTGATGCCGTTCTTCCCAAGGCATCGCTTCTCTCGTGGCATGTATCCGCTTTAGCAGAAAACGATGAGGATGAGCTAGAGAGGCATTATGATTCAATAATGTACATATATATACCCAACCGCATATCTACCATCTACCCGTAATATATCTCGCTGCATTCGATCTCACTTTCACTATCATAACGATAGAGTCACGAAGTCTACCATGCTTAGGAGCATCAAAGAGGAGAGAAAAAATAAAACAAACTTGTAAGAAAAAAAAAATCGGAAGTATGGGAGGGTGTAGGAAAGACTTCATACATAATTGATGGCCAAATTTCATTGTGCACTTGAAAGAAGCTCTGAAGTTGCGGTGGGCCCTCACTGAAAAGAGAGTACCGCTTTTTTTGTTTCGCCAAGAAACTGGGAAAGACAACCCCAGTAATAGCCTGTTAATGGTTTTGTTTTTGTGAGAACCCTCTTTTACCGCCAGATGTTTCGCAAGCGAGCCGAACACCGAGACAACCATCTCTAAATTATTCAACGCGAACACTCATTTACAAAAAGACAGCTAGCACGGAAACGGATTCCACGATGTGCCCCTTCTCTCTCTATTTTGTCGTCATTGTATTTGAACACGGAATGGATGAAAAACAACTAACGCAAATGGAGAAAGAAAGTGGTAAATAAATAAAAACAAACAAACAAAAATAGTCATTTCTTTTTGTCGGAGATGAAGGAAATTGTAAGGTATCACATAACTTTCAAGCAGCCTGTAGCTTAGCTTTCTTACATTTCAGACTCCCAGATACGTCCTCTCATTAGTTTCAACTTATATATTTCATACTTTGTTTTTGTTAGCATCGAAAAAATTCTGAAAAAAAAATATTTTCGTTTTTTTTTTCAATGTTAAATGAAAGTTGTTTCAACTCCAATATATATATATATATATATATATATATATATGTGTGTTATATTGTTTTATAAAATACACAATAGTTATAGAATTGAAAGAGTCAATCAAATCAAATTAAATTCATATAGAACTGAGTTAAATATTATCTATCTTTTGCTCTGAATCATTTTATAACCATTAACTATTTCTCAAAATTGGAAGGTAGTCAAGCATATTCTTTCAGCAAAAATTAGATTAATCAACAACTGAGCAATATTTTTTTCAATTTTAAAACCTATTCATGCATTGCTTAAAATTATTTTTATTTCTTTAAAAGTATGAAACATTTTCGTCTTCAAGTGGAAAACATAGTATGAGATATACGCTTTCTAAAGTTTTATTTTAAAATGCATTCCTTCTGTATTAACTGAAAAAGACGCAAAAAAACAAACGTAAAGAGTTAATTTTAGACAAATGATCTCTGAATATATAGCCTCAGAAATATTTTCCGAATGTCAATTTCGTAATAAATTAAAAGATGTGTATTATTTATCCGTATCCTACAGTGCCATGGGATACTTATTTAGATGAAATCACACTTTTAAAGCGAGTGCATCCGGGAATGGTCGACGTACTCCAAGATCAAAGAATCTGAGAGAAAACATTCTAATTCCTAAATCCATTTTATTTCATCATATCAGATCCGCATCTAATTCCACGGATATCTCTCGGCACTCTCTTTGCCGCCCATCTCAGAAACTCGAAAAGTACCTTGTCTCTACAAGACAAATTCATTACGCTGAGGTTAATTTCATTAAGAGGAATGACATTCACTATGTATCGTTTTCATTTGGCGTTACGAAGCTTTATCGCACGTTCTCATTAATATTCATTTTTATGATGATAAAGAGTTATTAATTACGCAAAAGGAAATTAAGCTTCTCTTTCGGAGCAGAATTTCACCTTATAAGGAAATGACGCGCTGGAATTATTCCTTCAGTAAAACGTCGGACTCACAAAGCATTTTGTCCATAACACGTGATTCAAACAGCGATTCTCTGCATGCGTGAAATACGAAGTTCAAATGACACTCGCTCTAATGATTTCAGATAGCATTTTGTGAGTATTGAACAGCTTTTCTACCACTGGTTTAATTCAGTTTGATTCAGAAATTTTCAATTGGCACATTTATCATTTGCATTTTCGATGTGAGATATAACAAATTGTCATCACTAGTGGCAAAAATAATTTTCCTTAAAGTTTATATGAAATCATGTATCATTTCACTAGAAATAAAATTTCACATTTAAAAATATTTGAATTAAAAATATTTGAATTAAAAATATTTGAATTAAAAATATGTGAATAAATCAGTACATGTGCATTTTCTTACTCTCTTGGATCTTGATAAGAAATTTTTCATCGTATTTCATACAGGTTGGCTCAAAACTCCACGTAAAATCTAGTTTATGTCGAAGAATGTAGATCCATACATAATGATTGCAGGCGCTAGATTGTTCAAGCATATATGACTCGTAGTTGAAATTATTGTTTAACATTGTTTACAATATTTTTCTCTCGAACGTGGGGACATTTATTATTAATGCTGCTCTAGTTCCATAGTTATAAGCAGCATGCTTACCAGCAACTATTCTCCATTGAATCGAGAAGGTATCTGCGACTATCTCTACTCGACGGGAGGAACGTCTAAAGAGATTGAATGAGACGTTGACATAATATTTCCTTCCGTCGGGTGAGGTGTGTTGCAGATATAACAATACGTAACCAAATCGTGAAGTCATTGACGATATCCTCTCAAACATTTATAGAGAATCATTAATGATGGATATAGAGAAGCATAGAGTAGACCTATAGACTAGCTTAAACATTAGCATTGTAGGTAGCTATTAGAGAATCTTGCACGTACAAACGACGTTCAAAAGAACGGAAAATATTTGCAGGTTAGTTATTTGAGCTCAAGCACAAGGGGAGCAGTAACGCCTATACATTTTTAGTTATGTACATGTACTACAAAATATTAATTTCAATAAGTTCTTCAAACAGCACTTAGGCTGGTCGTCCCCAGCGACAAAAAGTGACAACATGTGGCAAGCTAAGCGAGCGGCAACAACTGACATTAAGTGCGCGACAAAGGGCGTGTAGTGTCGTCCACTGAAAGCAACCTTTACACGCTACTCGGTTCAGGACTGCACTCAATACAGACAAGTGTATTCGTTCAATAATCTTTAAGACGTATTGAAAAAACTAAAATTTTTGAGAAAATTTATTAAGCCCATACTCAATGAGTCATCTAACACAAAATCGGAGAAGGCATCGTTGTTGTAAATGAATAAATAACTATATTTAAGAGATTATATATTACTTATCAGAACCCATGATCGACAATTACCAAATCCAGCTTTCATGTTTACTCGGAAAAGGAGGGAGAGAACGAGAAGAGATGAAAAAAAAACGGAGCGAATGGCGCGAAAAAAAGTAAACAACCTTACCGCGCTTGCCCAGATACGGCAAGAGGCTGCATATCCCGTTCGAATCGGAAATCTCCGTCGTCTGCTGTTGTAACGGGAAATCATTAGCTCAAAGCCATTTCTAATGGACGAATATCGCGTACTTTATGCGCCAATGGGATCTGTCTTGCGAATACAAACAACTGCGTACAACTTTATCGCTTCAAGTCGCAGCCAGTGGCAGACCAGCCATGAAGTTGGTTGGTGGATTTCTAAACCCACTATGTTATAAATATAAACTTGAAACTCATTTTTACTGACAATATGTTTTAACAAGCGTATTTCATAAAACTTAACAAGTTAATATGTTTAAAAAGTGTTTTTTTTAATGTGAAATTATATTCAAGTACAATGGTTATTTAAAGTAATTTACGAAATTTTTTTGCAATTACGTTTCTTTGTCCCTCTTCACATTAGCTATGAATGAAACTTTGAATGCTCCTATAAAATTTGCGAAAGCCTGAGATGAATAATACTGATGAATTCTCGTGTTGTTTAAAATGAGTATATTCTATTAAAATTTCATGTATATCGTGAATGCTTTTAGCCAAGTACATATCCTGGAGATAGCCAGGAAATTGATATTACGGTGTGCAGTTGTTATATGCATAGCGTGTTACTTGCTCCATTCATCTTCAGACAATAGCCAACTCGTATCGACCTAAATTATGGGCTGTAATTTTATTTTCTCTCTTCTCTCCATCTACTGCAACTATTCACTTCTCAGTATATTCAATGCAAGCGGAAATAGTTGGGAATATTATAAAGCATATATCTTGTCGGGCTCTTGCAGCCGATGTTAATCAATCACGATGTAAGGAATACCACGTGCGTTATTGTGGGAGGAAAACGTGTATTGTCCTCATTGAAGTGGGACTGTTAAAACATCGACCAGGGAATTTCACGTCAGCGGATTTGTTAACGGGAGCCACAAGTGCCATAGAAGACGCGCACATGTATCTTAATTCCAAGGAGAACCGGGGACCATTCGGAATCTCATAACGCGAAGGATCTCACTTTGACTCTTGTAATAACATTAACAATCCCATTAAGGAAGGACAGCACGTAGAAAAGAATCATTAATCACAAGTCAACAAGGATAAATAGCTTCCGCAAGATCATCAACTTCTATGCTTCTTTTCAATAAAGAATTACCTGGTGAAGAAGAGCTCAGCATAATGCACTCTCCAATCTGGGTTTTCATTTTATTCGAACCATAAAAATACGTGTAAGCAAAAATCCAAATATTATGTAAGTTACTCCATGGTAAACTTATACAGACTCTTACACCATAACTGACCAAAAGGAATATAAATTCTATGGCTCATTTTAAAATTCAACAAAAATATGAAAAATGATCAGCAAAGACAACGGAATTTACGTGTGGTAGTTGAGAACCCTCCAAAAATCATTATTGAGGGAGATACAAAAATTAAAATTTGTATACGTCCCTTAATCGAAAAAATGTCAATTAGTAGATTATGCGCCTTTTTATATGAAACTCAAAGAAATTTATCTCGTAAAATTTGGAACAACATTTTGCGAGATAATAAATTTTTTTCTCATCTAATGGTATTTGGAAGACTAACTGGTATATAAAAAAAAGAGGAAACACACACACACGCAAAATAAATAAATAAAACATTACTGAAGGAAAAAAAAGAATTTTTCTGAATGAACGGAATAAATTATTAATAATTATTTTAATGATTATTTCTATACTGTCGACAATATATTAGAAGATAGATATTTACGAAGCAGGATTTTCGTCATACTGAAAAGAAACGCACACATTGCTCATGAATTATTCTAAATTAAATCCAAGAAAGTTGTAAAAAGAAGTAAAACTATTCAGATTCAACATTTTCAACGATTTATGCAAATTTTCAACACGCTATAACCCACGTATATTACCAAGTTTGAATATGTTACATCATCCGGATTTCTATGATTTCATTTCGATAAATGAATAATAATAAAAATATTCGCAATACCCTCTTAATCATAAACTCCGTCTTTCATTTTGGTTGAAAAGACAAAATTTACTCTTTTCAAGTTTTATATGGAATCCTGGTCCAGCATTTTTACAAACATGAATTTATTGACGAATTAGCTCCCCGAAGGCTAAGACGAAAATTTTTCCATGAAAAATTACAAAAATCACGCGTTTTGACTATCACTATCTCTACGAATTTTGATCCAAATTTTATGGGGAAATTCCTTTGAGTTTTATTGAGAAAGGCGCAAAATTTACTAATTGACATTTTTCAGATTCGTGGCTGTATACAACGTTTTATGTTTGTATTTCCCCTCAAATTTGGGGGAAATCAGCAATCACAGATAAATTCCGTCCAAGTATCCAAGTATTCATTATAACTGACATTTACTTTATTTTTTATAATTTTATTGGAGTTCATATCTATACAGTGTTCATATCTATACAAGAGTTTTACTCTAATTATACAGTGGGGGGATCTCTATTCTTAACTATTCTAATATGTTTTCCTTTTATAGAAGACAAATTCTGTAGTCAGAGGGCAAAATTTCACAAGCCACTTTTCGCAAAAAAATTGAGTTGTTCGCATTCTGGAGTCTCATTCGTCAAAATTTTGGACAAAATTTCGTCCATCTCTTTCAGTTTATGAGAAAAGAATGGAGGCAAATTGCAATAAGTCAAAAAGCCACAGTATCACATTTTGGCAAAGTATTGTTTACGGATTTGCCATCGTGAAATTTTGAAAAAGTGACCTGCAACATTTTGCCATCTGAGCACAGAATTGTTCTAGCAAATATGGAGATGAAATATCCAAGTCTAAATGCACCAAAAAAAAATAGTATTTGCTATTGAATTGCACATACAAGTATATTTCCTAATGTTGTGTACTAGAAACTTTTTACACCTGATCACTCTTTAATTCTGATTCATTTACAGTACTATCGAGTGATCATAGTGTACTATAACTGTAAAATAGATTTATATATCATGGATGACCATTTTCTACATAGAATACAGGGTGCACTGTAAATTTTAATGTAACTTTTATCCCATGAACCGTTCGTCATAAAGGTGTGATTGCAATTTAAAAAATGCTTAAAATGCGTTAAAAAATTGCATGGGTGAAGATTACAGCGTCAAATGTGGAGTCGACTGATCTAACGTATATATGAATAGACATCATTGTGCCCCCCCCCCCCAAGCTTCCAAGTCTGTCCGCCTATGAAAACTTGAACCTGTACCAGTTTTGAGAGTAGAAATAGAGAGCCAAATATACGAATTAGAAAATAGTTGTCTTGTCCCTTCTGACCCCAACAAAAAAAATCTCATAGTCTTAACTACAATATTCAGTTAGATATTGGAACTCAAAAATTAGAGAAAAGTTGGGAGGAACAGAACAGCACATAAATGGGAGAACGGAGTGTTGTCAGGTAGTTTTAGCCGTTCATTCCCAACTTTTCTCCGTGACACACTGTATTTTCACTCTGAAAAATATTACAGGGTAAATTTTTAACGCATTTTAAACATTTTTTTACAGTGGATTAATACTTCTACGACGAACGGTTCATGTGATGGAGGCTGCGTTTGCACTTACAGGACCCCCGTATAGTTTCTAAAAAAAAACAACAATCGCTGGAGTTTATAATACACCAACTTAATTTTTGAGAATCTAATTGCTCACCCTTAAACATGTTAGGAAGTAAAGTATAATCATTTTACCATAACTTTGTACAAGATTCCCTCACGCGTGCGAAAAGAATTGAAAAAAGTGTATAAACTGAGAAAAAAAAAAAAAACATTCAACCAAGTACACAGTGCACAAAACTTTGAAAGCTGTGTTGAGACGGAAGAATTGAGAACTTTCGAGTAAAGAAATAGAAAACTTTAACCTGCTAAACTCGAAATACCCCCGTCTTCTAGGAATTTTTTTTTTCTCTCACAAGTGCGTAAACAGTCGCCTACTTGAAGCTTTTGGAGCGTGATCGGTGACAACTGCATTGGATCGCAGCTTCGGAAAGAAATGATGAAGTATTTATAGCAGATCGATAGTTAAATTCTTATACTTTTCTTTTCCGTGTGAGACGATCGAAAAAAAGTTTCTTTTCTTTGGTCCAAAGATACTACTAACCGATAGAAAAAAATATATATATTTTGAAAAAAATGTATCATTTTCTATCATTTATCTCCGTTATACCGTATTTCCGGCATTAGTTAAACCCAGTTAGAAAGTTGTTGCCATTTCTCTCCTGAAGGCAACAAAAAAATCCATGTTTTTAAGTTCGATATTAGTTTAGATATTTGAGTTAAAAAATCCCTGAGAATAAAGAATAAACAACCACATGAAATGACGGAGAATTTCATTCTACTCTCGAAATACTGTTATTATCGTCATTTGTCAGGATAACTGGGTTTAAACCTGCGTTTTATCTGAATTTATATAGTTTTTTTTTTTTTTCCAATTTTTTCCGTTTTTTGGAAACGTGGAGGTTTTTTTTGCCTCGGAGAAACAGGGCAACGACTTTCTTATTGAGTTTTTGAGTGAATGTTGTCCGTATAAAAAGTTACTTTTTTCAATTTAAATAAATATGCAACCCCTCGCAACATGAATGACGCTTCTGACATGAGTCTACATGTTATCTGGGTACTTTTTCTAGTTTTAAGTATGTCTCTAGGATCAACCGTTCACCAGTAAATTTCGGTGCGTGCTGGTAGCTATGCACCCTTTATGTACCAAGTTGCTCCTACAAAAGTTCGCGAAAGCTTTTTTGAGTTCATCCTTGAGGACAGAAAAACTGCATCAGTCTTTTCTTAGGCAGAAGATAATCCCCAAACTATCACTGAACCACCACCCATTTGACGGATCATTAACTGATCCGTTGCAGATCTCAAATCATGCCAATAAGAATGGAAACCATCTGGACCGTCAAGATTTTGTTTTATCGAAGGACATGATAGAATATAACTGATGAGTCCAAGACATGGTATATTTGGAGAAAGTCAAACGATCCTGTTTTGTATTTCAAAGTCAATGGGACTTTTTTATTCATCTTTATGAATTTTATGTTACTTGTAGAACTTGTAGAAACAATTTGCTGTGAGCACTGCAGCTGTGAGGTAAATTTTATATTTCTGGATGACATGTTGGTCCTTACTACTAGAGCACAATCATTAAGCTTTGTTCGCGTAGACACGCATGCGGTACGCCAGATCGTCTTTTTACAAAGCCACATATTCCCCGGTTTAAATTATTTACAACAGCACATAGAGAACGTCCAATTTTATTTGCTATACATGTTTCAGAGGTCGGCATTACACTGTAAAAGTGTTTTCATAAAACTTGAAAAATACATCCAATGAACTGATCGGTTATATTCGAGCAAATGCAACCGATGACGACCAAATGCAACCGATGACGACCAAATGCAACCATTTTTCGAGTTTTACAAAAGCACTTTTACAACACTTTTATAGTGTAATCCCGGCGTGAGAAACGCCGTAGCTATTCAATAGTAAAATTTCACGAATTCCACTGTCTCGCAGCTCTTACCCAGTGGTATTTTATCAATTGATAAGGTAGTTGCAGAGAGGGTACGTTTTTATGATTTGTTATCCAGTGATGGAAAAAATGATTTGGATCAATGGAAATGAAAATGTCTTATATTTCTGTCGTCCTATTTTTTTACTGCAATTCAAAGAAATATTGAAATATCAAAAGTTCTTTCTTTGACGTCCATGTAATTTTACTCATAATTGTAAACAACGTGATCGATAAATGCACTTGAGTTTCATTATTGTGGAAATATCATCTCCGGCATTTTTTCATGAATTATTAATGGCGTCTTATAATTATGTCTCGCACTGTAATAATTGAAATGAGAACAATTTTTATGATTTTTCGTAGCTTGGGATAGTTTTCCATATGGTACTATTTTCAAAAGACGTTTACGACCTCGCTGCAACGTGTCATAACGAAAAAAATCTCTCAATTTACGACGAACTGATCTCCTTGAGAAAATACGATATATTCCACAGAGACTCTAACTGATTAGTATGCAGGTTCAATCAGAGAAATGCATTTCTTCTGCAAGCTGGAATATCTTTCGTTATTTCAGTTATTTAAGAAATGATTCTATCTGTGATATGCATCGGCTGGCAAACTTATTCAATCCGATTGAGCGTATATGAGACACTCTTGAGAGTCGTGTTGCTGTCCTCAAACCATGTCTGTCCATGCTGTCCTCCCAAAGGCTTTGGACATTTTCCATGAAATCTACACTAAGAGTACGTGTTCTAGTGTGGCACATGCTCTATGAGCAACCTCATCAAGGCGACTGAATACATTTATCGGCCATTGCTGTATGGGAAAATATCCCTCCTCCTCCCCCCCACCCACTGTCTCAGATAGTTATTTTTCTATTCGATAATTCACACATTTGCATTCATGATTATTGATTGATTTAGACCAAGGCTCCAACTATGTAGGCATAAATAATAGGCGGCATTGAAATCTAAGAAACAGATATCTCGGGACATTTGGCAAATCGTGGCCCAGCCTTCAAGTTCAGCCCACTTGCGAGCAGTTTCTTAATTGGCGGGGTTTTCCTCGTGGCGATTGCTTTACGGCGCAGTCATTGCTCTCCCACAGATAAGGTTCTTAAACTGTAGTTAGTGATTCTTTGTATGGTGGGCTCCCTAGTGAGCCCCACTGCTGGGTAGAACCCTTGCTGCCTTTTCGTAGTTGCCGACCATCTGATATGTCAGCCAATGGGTCCTGTGTTTCTGCAGGATTCCTTGCCTATATATCCTCATGCCCACCCCCCCTCTCTCTACATTGAGGTCCAGGCGGGCTTTGCACTCACATATTTTCACTCTGCTGAGCTCTGAGTTCGTATGGCCTTACTGGCTGGCCCAAGTGCCCGCTAATGGGCTTTTGGTGTCTGTGAGCCCCAGTTCCCTTCTTAGTGGTCTTCTTCTCAGTCTAGGGCCCTTTCAAGTCGACCACTGCACTCACAGAGCTTTAGTCTTGACTGACAGCTCAGTTTACTACTTGCCGTCTGGCTTTTGCCCTAGCCAGTTGGTCTTGTTTCTCTGTCGGCCACCATGGCTCTCCTTCATGATAAACTTCTCCATCTTCGTTGAGGAACCCCAGTCGGCCTCTACTCTTACAGAATTAGTATCCCAGGCTTTCGTGGCAACAAATAAGAAAAAATTAAAAATTTGAAACATATGTTAGTTTTATATTAATATCTGAATAAAGTATATAACAAATTTTTAGATGGTCTGGTTAAAATAAAGTTAATTTTTTCGTTTCTCAGCAGAAAGCAGGGAGAGTTATCCTTGCATTAAATAGTGAGAATTTCATTTTTCGTCAAAGGGCAAAGGGGTATTGGATTAAAAAAAAACGACAATACTTCTGCAAATGTAAAATCCGATGTGCAATAAAAAGGAATAAATCAAAAAATAGAAATTTCTAGTGATATTTTGGAACAGTATGAGTTACGTTCCCAAAGGAATAAAAATTCAAATTAAAACGGCCATAACGGAAGAGACGAAAAACGCATAAATCTGATTGGTTTATGTGTTGGTAACATAAAGTCACAAGAGTTGAGGTGCTACAAAAAATCAATTCCATGGAGAAGGATTCGAAGCAGTTGATTCTCCATCATTAACTGAATATATTTCACACATTTTGAATAAAATCTTTTTGATGAAATATAAAACAAAAATTCAACATTTCGTAAGAGCCAAGTTCTCGAAAATTAAAAAAAAAATGGCCTATCTAATGTGTTCCTCAATCTTAGTTCCAATGAATTGTTAGTTTGTCATATTTTTTCCAGAGGAATAATTCCTGCACGGAACATAATAATACATTTTTGAAGAGGTATTGTAATTGATTATCGCGTGATGTCCCGTCATTACCGATGTAGCTATTTATGGTCACTTAATTCCACTCGACCCATGACTTGGCAAGAAAATGTAATTCATGCTGCAGGAAAATCACGCACTAGCCAATTTTTATAAATAAAATAAATAATCCTTTAAAAACCATCGGGACAAAATCAACAGCAAAATTTTGAAATTGAAGTTGGAAGGTAAGCCTATGTTAAAGAAATTTCAAAGCTTTTCGTGGCTTTTGCCACGTTAAATCGTGGCTGAATCGAAAAGCTGATAGGAGGATAAAAAGAATATCGTCTAACCAGGTTATGTCGGTTAATGGAATTGATCGGGCTTACCGTTTAAATGTATCGAAAAATATTGTTATCAGACACACAAATAAAAAAAAACTGGTTTTATGGTGCATATGAAAATGGCGCGTCAGCTACCCCTCTCAAAGCACCATATGAGTAAAAGGTTAGGGTGGGCTAGCAAAAGCAGAGCTGGAGGAGGCGAATGGATCAGTGCTGTTTTCAGTAACGAAAAGAAATGAAACTTAGATGATATCCAGACGGTTATACAAAATACTGGCATGATTTGAGGAAACAATCACGCTCATACTTCAGCAGATATCTGGGTCATTCATAACGACATTATCACTCACGCAATGTTGGCTTTCTTCACACGTATTAACATGTGCAAAGAAAGCAAACATTAGCATTCGAATTCATTATCGTGGATCATAGTTATCTTCAGTCAATCTAGTAATTAATTGACAATTTATCATATTTTCTAATACGAACTTTGGATCAAACGTAATTTTAGCATAATCTTGAACATGATGAATTTTCGGGGATTATGACCAAAAATTAATGAAATAGAGTTTGCTTGATTTTACTATCCGCTATTGTGAGTGTCCGCTAACGGGGAGTGAAATACATTAAGGCAATAATCCAAGTGGCCAGGAATCAGAAAAGTGTCCGTTAACGGGGAGTTTCCGTTAGGGGAGGTTCCACTGCAATCTCTAAAATGTGTCCAGGACTTCTCGTCCACCCTGTATATAATTTTAATCTTATAAAACTCAAAAATATAAAGAGCAATAGAGTCTGTCATATCTTTTTAAGCGAACAAATAACCCATAAAAAAATCCAAAATATGGTCTCGTAATTTTTTATCTTAGTAAATTCAGGTCAAGAAATGCTTGAAAAGCATCATTAATTCATAAAAAAAGTAATTCAATCATTGAACTCGAGTATTTCAATATAGTTCCTGGAATGCATATATGATAATGTTTTATAACAAAGTTTGTTATTTAACAGTTAGTGTTTTTAGATAGCTGGAATTTCAATTGAGAATATTTAAGTATTCAATCACGCTGCTTTTATGCCGAAGACGCTTCTTTTTTCTGTTCGTAAAATTCCAGTGTCTGGGATCCCGCTCTCAAAGATTCCGTGCCTCGAGCTCCAAACGTCCTGCCCATCACGTATTCCCTGCAAAACGGTCATCCATCACGGCGAGAGTGAGCCACGTCAAAGCGATTTCACCCAAACTATGTTCTAAAACTCTACGTGTAATATATTTATAGAAAAATAATGACAAAAAAGAAAAGAAAAAAATTTAAAAAGTTTATAGCATATATTGGGAAAATAGTGCTTTCATATATGTAATCAAAACTCATTTATATTCGAAAATCGAGAACCAAATTTTTTTACCAATTTTTTTGTACCCTACGCCGTGAAGTTTCGTTAAAAACTTTTATTAAGCTTAAAAACCGCTGTATGGTAGAAATTACTATACAGGTCATCTGAAATTGTTTGTAATGTGGATATCTCTGCAACTGCTAACTTTAGAAACAACGGGGTGGGCAAAAAGTCCGTAGAGCATCGCTAGGTTTTTTTTAAGACGGGAATAAATAACTCAAAAACAGTCGATAGGTGGCACTGACGTACACAAGTCAGAGAAAAGGTACGCAAATAACGAACAGAATGCCTCCAAATCGTTTATTACAGCAGTATGTGTTTCACATGACCACCACCACAGGGGATAACATATTGCAGGCGAGTCGCAAATCAAACAACGTTTTGTTTGCGTGAAAGAGATGCGCTTTCTACCGTCACGTTTGTGCAAGGTGGAGTGACTAGTCACACTGCTACTCAGGTCAAGGCATTCCTGATACAGACGTTCGTGGAAGATAAAATCATTAGCAGGCATTGCAGGTTCCCATGACCTCCTCAGTCTTCAGACTTGACACCGGCAGACTTTTGGTTACGGGGATATTTGAAATCCCGGGTGTATCGATCCGGTCCATCCAATCTGACGGAAAGAACTGAAAGATGCGATCCACCGAGACGTGTCATATATACATCCGGAACTGCTGCACTCTACCATTGCTGGATTTGTGACTCGCCTCCAATGTGTTATCCCCTGTGGTGGTGTTGATGAGGAACACATACTGCTGTAATAAACGATTTGGAGGCATTAGCGTTATTTGCGTACCTCTACTTTGACTTGCGTACGTCAGCACATCTGCTGCATTTTGAGTTATTTTTTCCCGTATCTTAAAAACTATTCCCGTGACCTAGCGATACTAACCCTACAAACCGTTTTTTATTTCGGTTATTTTTCCGGTTTTTATTCATTTTTAAATTTTCTATGGACTTTACACTAACCCCACCCTGTACATTAAATTACAGAAAGTTTTCAAACGACGTGATGTTACCCAAAATGTCTCAAAGAACCAGAAAAAAAATAGAAAAAATAACTTTTTATGTGTGTTGATCCTGTGTACTAAAACTTGTAATTAATTACATGTAAATGAAGCTCCGGGAAGTGGTTTAGAAAAAAAAAATCATATTTGTGTACACACGGAATATTAAATTTTCTCTTGAAATTATTCTGATTGGATCGTATTGTTTATCTGTCTTTTTCTGTAACACACACATTGACGAAAATACTCAAGTGAGTACTATTTAAAAAAAACACATATCATGCATAACAAATAAGCAATGCATGCAAACAGATGCATAATATATAATAGTGTTGAAGACATAAATACTTTTTTTTTCCGAAAAGATTCTGAAAATCTGAATTTGCATTCTCAAATATGTTATAAAACATGTTCGGCAAGATAACTTGTACTAACAATGATTTATTTGATTTTATTTTTACATTTGCAGGAGGAAAACCAGAAAACATTATACAAATTAATTAAAATCATCTGTTCAAAAACCTGTCGATTTTACTCAATAACTTGATAGATCACTCAAAAATAAATGATTTTATGATTAATAGTTTATCCACTAATATTATATTTTCCTAATCTCTGTAAAATAACTACTTCTTATTTTAACGGAGATATTTCAGATTGAAGTTTTCAGCATTCATCGCCAATGATTGAGTGCAATTAAAAATTGTAAAAATTCTGTAATTGCCAAAAAATATAACTGTTATTTATTGTGAATAAAAAAAATAAAATTTTTGAGTTCATTCTATTTGTGTACAGTCCCTAAAAATGCAATGACAACATTTGAGACAATGAAATCTTCGAATGCAGTGATAAGTTACAAAAAAAAAAGTGATTTTATATATTTAACATCTCTCGCGATAAATATTGCATTTAAAAATATGAAATTTTATGCCAATTACTTTTCAAAAAACGGGATCTACATTTCAGTAATTCGAAGATTCAGTACACGGAGACTATATAAAAAGTTAATTTCTTTATTTTTTATTTCTACGATTCTGAAACCAATTTTGAGATTTTATGTAACTGCGCGTCTTATGAAAACTATTTGTAATTGGAAGTCCGAGATTGCAGAGATATATGTTGTGTAAATAGTTTGTGACAGCCAGTCTAGTATGGGTTTTCTGAATTAAAATTAAAATTCACATGAGGGTTTATCAGAACAATAGTTATCTATGTGTGGCATATATTTTACTTTTAAATGCGATAGAATTATATTTATTATAAACAACACAGGGTGTCTAGTTGACGTGCCCGAAATAATGATAGTTATATTAATTTAGATTATTATATGTATATAGTTCTGAAGCATTTACAGAACTAAGTGCAATAACCAATATTTTCCATTTAAGAATTCATATTTGTATGAAACGACGATGGCATTTAACTAATCGTTTGACAGTTGATAAGATCAAAAACTCTCCCAGTATTTCCTTATTTCCAATCTTCCTTATTGCCAAAACTAATCTCGTTTGAATCCCATTTCCCGTACTGTTAAAATTAAAGGTAAATTATTCGAATGTAGATCACTTTAAAATGATGCTGGATACAAAGTCAATGCAAGCGGAATGAAGTTGCCCGACTAATGTTCCATAAAACTAATGGATTTTCCTCGTACACGTGGAGACTTTTGTTCGTGTTATTAGTCGATTGAAAAGTTTACAGTTTGCCCTTATCGAGATCTATCACTCCGCAGATAGTATATTTCAAATCTCTACCAATAGATGTTCTAATGCACACACATTAGTTAACCTGAAGCTATGAAAAAATTAGCTTAGGGCGTGACTTTTCATCAATATTATATGTGGTTACTTGTTTTCATCAAGCAAAAAATACTTCGAGAAAAAGCCGTTACTATTATTTTCATTGACATAATCTCTCAATACAATTTGTTGAATTCACATGTGTTTTGATATTAATTAAAGAAGGAATTAAAATAACAATGATTAATCATTTTTTGATTCAAAATTTACGATTTTTCCTCATCAACCAAACATTTTCAACCCCTTAATTTATCACCTAAAGACAGCTTTTCACAACCTATGGTCCGAGGACCAGAGGTGGTCCGCAGGAACACTTGATAATTTAAATTTAACTGAAAGAAGAATTATTCAACCGTTGTAATTAACATTAGTAATATCCATATGGGTTGAAATAGAAAATTATATCTTCGTACTTTGGTTTGCCATACATCATCGAGAAAAATGCAAGAAATTGCGATCCTAAATGAAGGAAATCACTAAATTTTTTCCAAAAATTTCAATTTATTTAGTTGAATACAGTTTAGTTACTGCTAAAATTTCTGAAGGGTGCGGAAATAAAAGGGTACTACAAATCATAGTAAAAAATATATTTCACGAAAAAATAATCAAATGGCCATATTTCATTGAGAAAAATACGGTTGGGTCATAAAAATAATGTAAAATATGGGACATATTGCCAATATTGTCCTCAAAAACGTTGCCCGAAGGAGGCACAATCAACAATAGTTATTAAAATTGCGTAAAAAAAAAAAAGAAAACGTTGAAATGGACAAATATGTGAGATGGATATTTATATTTTTTGTCAAACTATCATAATATAATTTATATATGCAATATTTTGGAAACGCTACGTATTGGCTACTACAGTAAATATTAAAAATTCAAATACGCAGTTGAATAAATCGAAAAAAACGGGGCAAATGTATAAATAAAATTTGAACAGCCGAAATTACAGGAATGTCCTGTATTACGGGACACAAGTGGTCCGCCAAATTGTTTCAGACATTTTACTGGTCCTTTTTTTCAGAAAGGTTGAGAAACGCCGCTTTAAAAGAACCTGTAGTTAGAGCAGAGCACCATTGAATTGAGCATGTTCGTTTCATTGTTCCATCTTCGGTAAAAACCCTTATTTCAAACTATTTGATTGTTTTGGACTTGACGAGGCACCTCTTGTGTATTGACAATCGTAAAAAAATATTCACTTTTATACGAATTTTTTATGCCCTTACGTTTTCGTTGCTATGGTTTGTTATTTTCACTTTCTTGTTTGCTGAATTCTAGTTTCATCCATTCATGCAACATAGTCAAACAGGTAAGCAAACAAATCTCAGAAAATTTTCTGCACCAAATTTTTTACTAACAGAATAAAAGAGCCTTGAATTTCTACGGAAAGATCAAAGAATATTTCGATGTGAAAGAGAGATAACCAACTTTATTATCCTGAAGTTATTGCGTTTTTTTTCATCAAATATTTGCCGGTAAGTAATTTAG
Source organism: Pholcus phalangioides (assembly GCF_987345545.1). Classification (NCBI taxonomy): domain Eukaryota; kingdom Metazoa; phylum Arthropoda; class Arachnida; order Araneae; family Pholcidae; genus Pholcus; species Pholcus phalangioides. The sequence continues at coordinate 36,893,414 of NW_028301600.1, read as the reverse complement.
TGTGGCCATTTTCACACGAATAAAACCGCAAAAAGCAATGTGTTGTCAACAGTCATATACTCCATAACATTAAGCCAGCATTTATTTGAAAGAAAAAGGGTCTCGGGGAAAATCACAGCAAACGTCTTAGAAATAGAAGAAGATGAAGAAGCCAAGAGCTGTTCGTCCATGCGGTTATCTAATACTTGTGTATGAGGTTTTGCCATTAACACTTGACTGCTCGATTTCCCAATTTTCTTTCTTGCCGCTCAAGTGATTACATCAGTGCCGCGGAAGACATGCATCAAATTTTCGGTTTGTCGTTACAGACTAGAATTACGAAGGAGCTAAGCAACCCACACAATGGTGTTGGAACGAACTGAGTAGAATCTGGTGTTTGACACTGCTGATTTGTTCGTGTGTTCAAAGCTTTTACTCTTATGCTGATTGAAATTAAATGTTTGTGCTATTTTATGGCATCGAACAATAACAGCATTTTTATTTTTATTGTTCGGTTATCTTAAAAGAAATTAACGTCTTTAAGGTATCCGACTATTTTACCTATCATATTTTCTATAAAATTTTACCAAAGTTTTTAATAACATACAATTTTCGGATAAAAAAAAAACTCAAAATGGTAAAAACAATAATAAATTTTGGACGACCCATGTTATGTTTCATGAAAAAGTAATTTTTATGTCAAATTTTAAGCAAAATTCTAGTAATATCAGAAACATGGTTGCAAAAAATTCTAAGCATGAAATGTTTTGTCACAATGAATTTTCACAGTATACATTCAGCTAGTGATGATGCAGATTATGAACGAAAATTTAAAGGATTGTATGGTATGCTCATAAGTTACACCAAAATCTGTTTATCGAAAACAAAGTGTGAATTTTTTGAAATTTTATTCGTGTATAAAACATTGTAGTTAGACAAATACGCGTAATAGACCTCAGATTTTCCTTCATAACCATAAAAATATACGGCAAAATACCATATTAAATTTTGTAATTGTAAAATCAATACCATTTTAGAAATAACATGTTTAAAAATTAATAAAATGTCAAGAAATAGCATTCTTCGTAAAACGCGTTTAAAGTTTTATTCACGGATTACTGTATGTAAAAACGCAATACTGAACTTGACGCAACTTCGGTTCTAAGCATTATACAGGGTGAATCCGACCTATTCTGCCAAATGAAAGGGGTGATAGACGATACCAAGTGGACCATGAAAGACCCCCACCAACCCTGTCCTATCCCAAACAGTTTTCGAGTTATGGCGACTAATCGATTATGTAAAAAAAATACGGCAAGTCTAAAAAAAAATGTGAAAATGTGAAATTTCTGAAAAATCTATATTAAAACAAAGCATACAGGATAGAACAGAAAATTTTGGACAATTCAATTTTGAACTTTGCCACTCTTTCAGCGCCTGTAGCTCGCCATTAAATGCAAATATTTCAAAGAAATTATGTGAGCTTTAGAAGTTTTTTTCTACGCTTTCCAAATATGTGCTTAGTTTGCATATAGGTATCTCAGACCACAGTGGTGGTCGGCTGAAGTTGGTTTTCTGTGGTTCCCATCTTCGAGACGCAAATGCGAGCCGATCTCCCCGTTAAAAAGTCTCGCCATAGAGAGTAACAGTCCTACAAACAGTACAAATATTCAGTCACCACACATCACTCACTTCACTTCTGAGATATAGATGACAGCACTGAAGAATCATACACAACACTAGATACGCACTCAGACTGTTAGGTACACACACTTACACTTCCGGCACAACTCACTAGGTAGTAAATAAGTAGCGATAGACCTGAGTTGTGCTCGGTTTGAAAAAAAAAAAAAGGTGTCTCAGAAACTGAACAAATCCCGGTTTTTTCAGACTCGACGCATTTTTTTTCTATAATCAATTGTTCAACAAACTCGAAAATGAGGCTAAAAATTTTGGCGACAATTCGACTTTGAATTTTGCCAATCTTTCAGTGCTTGTAGCACGTCATTAAAACTATATATTTCGATGACATTGGTGTCGCCTCATAGCATTTTTCCTGGTCTATCCAAATGTATGCTTAGTTTTAGTATAGGTCTTTTATTTTTTCCTTTTTTTTCAGACGACGTATTGTTTTTACATAATCGATTATCCACCATAACTCGAAAATGGTTTGGGATACAACTGGGTGTTGGAGGGGTCTTTCATGGTCCACTTGGTGTTGTCTCTCACCCCCCCCCCCTCTTCATTTGGCAGAATAGGTCGGATTCACCCTGTATAAACAAAACCCGGCTTGTTTTGGAATTGCAAGAAATGGGGCTTCATAAAATATATTTTTTTTCCTTCCAAAAGGACGTTTTAAACGCAGTCGGAAACCTAAATTAGCGTTTGTCTGCACTAAAAAATTAAAATTTTCAACTGCAAACTAGCAGTTCAACCTTCAAAATCACCATTGCATTATTACCGTCACATATAAGGAGGACGCATTACAGTACCCGTTGAACAGTTGTTTTCAATGAGGTGGTCGAAAGGTGATCATCTATTACCTCGAAAATAATGAGCACAAACGCGACATCTATGCATATTGCATTCGATCTATCAACAGAAAATAATGTTTGTTTACAATAAAAAATAAAATAAGGTATAAACTATACCTTATTTACCTTTAAAATAGGGCTTTCATTTAGTGAATATTAGTTAGCAAAGCCTTATTATTGTGGTTTGGTGCAGGTTGGTAATTTTTTCACAAACTATTTATTTAAAACTTTTGTATTACTGAAACAAAGAAAATATACATACAGATGAGTTGTTATATCGTGTTGTTGTATTATTGTTATAATATGGAATCTCGACTGGTGTTTACAAAAAATATAAATATTATTAGTTGTATGATTGATTGTGTGATAGAGATTCATTAGTTTTGGAGCAGTATATCTAGCAAAAATGAAAATGCAGCAGAATTTGTACAAGTAGCACGTGTGATGAAAAAAAGTCTACAAGGCTAAAAGATTCTGGGCATCTTTTTCTCAGCCACCTCGTTGGGCATTTTGCCTGTTGTGGCGTTGTATTTGTATTCGCATGAAAAAAGGGAAATGCCCACGTGAAGATGGGATTTCAATAGACGTTGTTAAAGAAGCAGAAGAAGAAATTGCCGGTATGTTAGCTACTTCGTTCACAAATTGTCTCACAAAATCGGATGTGCCTGAAGATTTGAATAACGCAATGATGGTTGTTCTTTACAAAAAGGGTGAAAAAGAGGATATCAAGAATTATCGACTAGTCAGTCTCTTATTAGTAATTTATAAATTCTTCACTAAAATACCGGCATATAGGCTTGAATCCACATTGGACGAAGCCCAACCAGAGAACCAAGAACTTGCAGGATTTCGAAGTGAATTTAGTACAATGAATCACATTCAAACAAACAGGGAACTCATAGAGAGACACAAGGAATACGAATTACCATTGTGTATGGCCTTCATTGATTTTGAGAAAGCGTTTGACACTGTCTTCAAAACTGATGTTGTTGAGGCTCTAGAAGTAATTGAGATAGAGAAGACATACATCTCAATATAATCAAGGAAATACATGACAATGCAACTGCAACATTCGTTTGGATAAAGGAAAAGCAAAGATTAAACTTGGGAAAGGTGTCCGGTAGGGTGATACTATCTCAAGAGTTCTAAGTTCTTTGCCACTGTTTTAGAAGAAGTATTCAGGAAACTGGATTGGGATGAGAAAGGAATAAAAATAAATGAAGAATTTCTCAACCATTTACGTTTTCCCGACGACATTGTTATTATCAATTGTAATCTAGACGAACTAGAAGAAATGATACAAGAACTGGCGAAGGCAAGTGTTCAGATGGGTTTAAAAATAAATCTGCAAAAGACTAAAGTTATGTTCAACCCCTTTGCGTTGAAGATAGATCGATGAGATCAGAAAAAAATCTTTAGTCAACTGGATGACTACAGCATCAGACAGAATAACAGGGAAAAATTTAGAGATCTTCATCCAGCAGTGGATTGAAAATGGTTGATGATGATGATATCTATACCTCTTTTGGAATAATGTTTCATTTATTTTTGGCACTTGTTATATATTATTTAATATAGATGAACCTCTATATTTAGTTTTTTATATTATATTTCGCTATTCTTTTCTAACCATTTATTGTTAAAAAATGAATATTTTACTATCCTATAAATGTTGTTCTATCTCATAGTTAGCTAATAATATTCTGTTTTATTGTTGTTTACTGTGGTGTTTGTTATTTGGGATCTTAGTTTGTTATATATATTATCTAGTTTTTTATGTTTGTTTGATATATACCTCCGCAGGCAGTAATTCCGTATGTTACTATTGAGTATATCCAATAATAAAATAAATCTTTAGAAAAGTATTGTGTCTATTGTGTCTCTTAGTGTATACAAAACTGATGCATATATATTTTTATTATTTTTTCACATTGTGAGTTTTCTTTTAGACCACCTTGTATTATTGTCATGATGTTTTTTCTCTTCAATTTTTAATTTTCTTCATCATGGCATATGTTACCTTTGCATGCGGTTAATAGAATTTTCTTCAGTTTTCGAAATTATATATGTTTCTTTGCACGTTGAAACTTGCACGTATAATAATAATAATGAACGCCTTGTTAGGGTGTTGATAACCGAAGTTTAACTTTTATTTAATTTTGTCCTCACACAGTATTTCTTATAATAATTATTCAAGAAGTTTTATGTTTCAAGTCAATTGATCGAATTCGTGTAGTGTAGCTATCATTATACTACTGCCAGGTTTAAGTGAAACCTCATGTTCTCGCAAATGTTCTGCCGTTATATTGTTCATCTTTTTTGTTACTTCGAATATTTTCCTGCCCTCGTCTGGACAAAGCCGGCCTATTTCTCAGCCTCGTAATCGCATGAGTCCTCGATAGTGCGAGACATTCCTGCGCATAGGGTTCTGTCCGTATCCTTGGTGATTACCTGTCAACAGTGTGAATAGACGAGCCAGACACTTGTATACTCCATGGAAAATTTTAGTTCCTGTGATCGTTGGTCCGCAAACAGGACAATGTTTCTTCAATTTTGTCAGTGACCCACGAACTGTTTATAATATCTGATGAAAATTGCGCAGCTGAAAATAATTGCAATAATAATAATTCGGTTTTTATTTCATGTGCGACTGAATAAAATTCCTGTTATTTTCGGCAGATCCTCGGAATATGCATTCACATGTTCTGTCTGTCGTTTGATTCATCGGTATCAATTAGATTGTGGCCTTAAACGTTTCTCAGTTTTTAATTTGTTAATTTGGTGATCGTTTGTTCACTTCACCTTTATCATTATTATTTGTTTCAATGGCATGTACCATATAATTTTTAAAAAGATGTTGAATAAATTGTTGTGAGATGTTTTAATTTTGCTGGTTGAGGCTTATTATTACTATCACTTGGCCCTTAAATCGTCTAATTTGGAAAATAGTTAAAGTTTAATTGAGAACGCAACACATTATACGTTTTCATAAAGAGGCATCGGGGGAGAGTCGCAACATCATTATTCCTAGGAAGTTGGATTTAAACTCTTCCAATTTTTTGGCAGTTTCATTGTAAAATATGTTGATACTAACAATGATCATGAATTTTTATACTTAAATTCGTCAAACTGTTTATATTCGTGTTTCTAAGCAGATGTATTTAGTTTTTTGTATATTTATTTTCAGTTTATTTTTCTTGAGCCAAGTACTCATTTTTAATTTTCTTTTCAACATTTTGATTAAATTTGTAATCTAAGTGTCTTCAACATACAGTATTGTATCGTCTGCGAATGAGATTAATTTATCCTTTATGTGAAGTTTGAATATGTCATTTATGTAAATGAGGAACCATATCCGGCCAAGAACGGATCCCTGAGGACACCTTTTTTACTTCTGAGAATGTACTGATTTCTTCACCTATTTTAACTGCTTGTTTCCTATTTAAGTAATATGTTTTAAACCAGCTCAATATGCTTCTACGTATACCAGATGATGGCTATTTTTCTGTGAATATCTCTAAATACACATATTCAAAAGCTCTTTTTAAATCCAGAAAAATTGTTATAGAATATTGATAGTAGTTGAACCCAATTTTTAAGCAATTGCTTAGCTCTAAGATGGTCATTTCTGTATTTTTACTTTTCTGAAACCGATATTGGTTAGGAGCTAAATAGTGCTGGTAATTAAGAAAACACACATTCTATTACTTTTGTGAAAATGGGAAGCATTGATATCGGTCTGTAGTTTAGTAAGTTATCTGTCTCTCCTGATTTATAAATGAAATGTACTATAGCATACTTTAAGTCACTGTAAAAGAGTCCTTCAGTTATAGATGTGTTAATTAGGCTTTTTATTTCATCCACGTGATGATGGGCGATTATTTTCATCATCTTACGGGTTATTTGGTCATATCCACTTGCTTTATTAGTCTCTAATTCTGATATAATCTCATTAATTTCATTATCGTTAATTTTGAAGAAATACATAGTTGTAAGAATTAGTTATTGTTTGCTCATCTTCACAATCACAGCCTGTACTTAATTCTATTTTTTCAAGTTTCTTGTCATAAAGTCTACGTTAAATTTCTTAAAAATGGTTGTTAGACATTGGGAATATATCGTGCTTTATATTTTCATTCAGTACATTCTGATTGATTCATTTTAATTGAATTTTTTTTGTTATTCTCATGTTTTCTTAAAGTATCTATAATTTTTTCCTGTTTCGTTTCACTGATATACTTTTCAGTTATTTTCTATATTGCTTGTATGAAATAATGTTTGGGTACTTTTTGTATTTTTTTGTACAATTTTGCTTTATATGATTTATTCTGTTTATTATTTCTTTCGTGACCCATTTTTTCACTTTTTTTTGGTTTCATCTTAACTTTTTTTGTACATAGATTAGAGTTCCATGTTATGATATCCACGAATCATTTGCATTTATTTTGTATATATCTTTCCTCTAGACTACTAACAAAATTTATATTTGCAATACATTTTTCAAATTTATTATAATTTATTATTTTTAAATGTTTGTTTTTTGATCATTTCCTTCTTCTACTTTCCTAAGTTTATATATCCTATTACTCGATAGTGATCTGTTATATGAGTTTTATATACTGTGAATTTTTCTATTTTTTTTTATTTTTTTTATCTATAGAATGTATGATCTAGGCATGTTTTAGTTTCATTTGTTTTATTTGTTACACTTTTGTGTGATGGTTCAAGCCCACTTTTTACCATTATATTAAGATACTGAGAATCAATTAAAATATTGTATAATATTGAATAATATCACCAACTATTAATGAGAAGAGAGTATTTGCTTCAATTTCTGTGCATTATTCTAATGTATATATATTGTTTCTAGTTTTTGTAATAGCATTTTTAATTGGGTTGCTGTATTTTAGAAATAAAGGCCATCCATATTTGTTATGGGCATCTTTTTCTGAGCCACCTCGTTGGACATTTCGCCTGTTGTGACCTTGTATTTGTATAAGGGTGAGGAAGGTATAAAAGTAATAATTATATCGATGTCATAATTTGGGAGGTATATACATAATTCTTCAGCAGTTAAAAATGTAATTTCTTTTTGTACTCTGATTAATTTTATGTGCATTATTACTCCTCCAGCTCCATTGTATAGTCTACTGTTTTTAAGGCAATGGTAATCCACTATTTCCTCAAATCGTAAATATAGTAATTGAATAGTTCTTCACTTTTAATCCACATTTCGCTTAGGCATAAGATACTTATTGATTTATTTAAAGTTATAAGAAATACCACCAAACTGTCAAAATTTTCTCTTATACTTTAGATGTAATGTAAGAGACGGACAATGTTGTATTCGATTCACAAGGGCATTTAATAAAAGTTTTTACCCACACTTCACTAATGTCCTCCAGAGATTGTTGATTCCGCATCTCAAGAAAGTTCTCGGTGTTCATTTGTATTAAAGCTTGCTTCTATTTTTTGTCAGTGTTCTTGATTTCTTATCCGGATTACTCTGGAAGTTTCATCCTCCCGGAGATATATTTTGCCTTCCTTTGCCCACGCAAACTTGCTTATATTTTTTTTGTCTTGTCAAGTGAAATAATTTCTTGTTTTCTATGGTTAGATTTTTATTCGCATATATTCGGGCATCTTCAAAGTTGCGTTGCATTAATTTGGTTTTGTTCAAACTAAGTCATTTGTGTAATACACTATATTCAAATTAATGTTAGTTAGCTATGAAACAAATTTTATAAAACTTCATACAACTTTCTCGCGGTAGTCACTGCTTCAACAAATCTTTAATTAATGAATATGATGAATTGCTACCCCCTTTTTAATGATGATTCAAAGATATATATGAAATTAAATACGGGTAATAAATACGTAAATATATGTAAATTATATTATACCCTAATTTAGCGTTACACGAAAAGATCGGCGCTACTGAAACGTAATATAATGTTTAACATGGAAATGAAGCGAATTATTTGCGTGGAAAATTGATAATATGTGAAAGTCATTCTAGTGACTGCACAAATAAGTGAGTGGGCATGTCACGCCAGGTTTCACATTATTCTTCCAGTTAAGTAATCACATCCGATTATTCGTGATCACACTAATTCAGCAGGGAGTAGCTTCTTACCATGAATATTTCTGACAGATTATGCAAGCAATTTAGCAATTATTTACTCTGAGAAGAAACATATCAGGGGATACTCAAGTAAGAGAAGCTCTTCAATAAAGTTCGTCATTCTATAAATTTCAGAAAATCGTAGATATTACTCTCCAGCAACGGATAATACTTCTAATACGCACTTCTCTACGTGGATTCAAGAATTCGTGTGTTATTATTGTGTTAAACATGTAGCACAATAACTTATTAATTTTGAAGCATTTGTAGGAATAAGCCAGTTACATAACACTTACCCAAAGTGATTTCTGAGTCAGAAACAGAAAAATAATATTCTCAACAATCACGGTATATAGGGGTCATAAGGAAGTCCGTTCATTCGGGAATAATTAACGAACCTTCACTCCTAGAAGCATCCTTTAAATTTGAAAAATTATGCAAATAACGTGAAGACCTCAGATATGTCATTCATATTTCAAAACAACGTTGTATACTTATATAAAAGAAAAAAAACAACTTTTTATTTGGTCACCCTGTTCTAAAAAACCCAATTAGGAAGTTGTTACCCTGTCTCTCTTGGGAGTTATGGAATCACTCCCGTATCTAGAGCATAACTGCATACAAACAAATAAAATTAATTATGTTATTGATTTATGATTTAAATAAATGACCGACCTTGCCGAAACACGATACACAAACTCCAAGTCAGTTAATTTCATATAAGTGGAAGATATGCACGAAAAAAAAATTACTCTCACAATATGAACATAAAATTGATGCGTTATGTTCTGAAACTGATACTCGTGCATCTAATAATAAAAAAAACATTATAAAAAAATATGTATATTGTATTTCCATTTTTTTTCTTTATTTTCAGTTCAAAACTATGCGCCGTAGGGATAAAGGGAAAAGAATGTGGTTTGCGATGGTAGCGAAACTCCCATGTAACCAATAGAGTACTTGACTATCTATAAGGAAAAGAGCCAGAAAAGATAACTACAAAGTCTGACGGAAAGTACGTGCTTGTGCGCTGACGGGAGACCTTACAGAAAAGAAAAATGTAACAAAAAATAAAGGAAGATTTTCGCCTTCACAAACAGGAAAAAAAAATTATATTTTTCTTTCTTTCTCAATATTATTTATTCTGCTACGTAGGATAAAACCAAGCTCTATCTTGTTCCGCCATCTTTTTCGCGCTTGCTGACAAAGCAACCTCTTTTTAATAATGAAATTGCATGCATCAGGGAGCATTTTCCGCGGTCATTCTGTTCTTTTCGTTGAAAATGACGCGAATGAATTTCCAAGTCGCAGGTTTAAGTAGCGATTTATTTAACTTTTTCCTTCTCTTTTCATTCTATTTTTCTTTATTTTTATCTTATATATTATTCTTCTCCTCACCCACCTCATTCCTTTCTTTTTCTCCTGTAAGAAAGAGAAAAGCATTCTTTATTTTCTTCAGTTGATCGAGGACTGAGAAATGAATGCTCATTTTTATATATAATACATACACTGATGGAAAAAAAGTGAAACAAATAAATAAATCTGGAAAAGAGAAAATCTTAACTCTGGCGAGAAATAATAAGGCAAAGGGGAATAAAAAAAGATAGGAATAGGTACAGATTTTTCAGAGGCAAATCATAGATATATATATGATCTCATCCAAAGTTATTACTTTTCACAAAGCAGAAAATCCGTAATCCAGAATATACTGAGAACCAAGTCGATGCTTCTTCAAAAGGGATCTATGAAATTATTTCTTATCTAGGAAACTTCCAAACTGTTTTTCCTGACTTATGTAAAGGCGGAAACTAATTTTCTTTCACTGGAGCTTCGAGAAATACGAATTCTATGTTTTTTATTCATTTTTATTTTCATTCGAAAATAAAAGAAATAATAATTATTACAAACGCCATCTTTCAGAAAGTGAGATAAAAAAAAAATGCATTGCTTGTCTTATTTTTGAGTCGAAAAATCTTCGATTTTGAATATAAATCTAACAATACACGCTGCTTTTCGGGTTGCACACACTGAATAAATCGTTTAGATTTTGTGAGCAGTGGAATATGTGAAATATGAAGAGATTATATATTGGCTAGGAATCTAGATTTTATTTACCCGTAATTTGTCTGTCTCCGGTTTGCATTAGTTTATCGTGAGTCATAGGTCTATGAAGCTAGAAGTGTCTTGGTGGTGGTGTTGGATGATTATTCATTGCGTTATTGGACAGTGGTAGACGGTATTTCTGTGGGCTATATTTTGAAACTAACTCGAAGGGATTGTGAAGATCTAAATTCTATAAAATAATCCTGAAAATAGTCTCCTATTTAGCGGAACTTGTATTAGAATTGGTTCAAAATAGGTTGATGTAGTTTAAGAGTAGTTTAAAGAGGGTGCGTTTATAAACTAAAATGATATAACAATTGTAATTAATAACAATTTTCTAGTTTGATGGTCATTTTACGTTCACGAACGCAATTAGACCAGGATCGACAGTTTAAAGCTAATTTCGAATAGATGCATGACGATTGAGGTATTATATTACACAGAATTTGAACATGGTTATATGATAAGGTTAGTGCGCTTAAACTTACGGTTTACGGGTAGTTATAAATTATGATAAATTCTACGGAACAACGATTCTTCATGCAGCATGAACAGAGGCTAATGACTAAATAACGAGCAGATGCAATTTTTACCGATTTCTTATTTGGAATACCTAACTTCATATTTATTCTATTATGAAGGAAATCAAAAGACGTGTTGTATGGTTAGTTCAAAAGTCACCACAGCAGATCAAAAAAAAACGAAATGTATTATTTTTCTCAATGTTTCATTAAGCTTTAGTGCCCATTACTTATGTTATTTAGAGAAAACATGTTGATTGTCAGTCATCATGAGAAATAATGTAAAATTATATATATATATTTCATTGTTTATATATGAAAAACTGAAAACAAATAATTATGTGAAGAACTGGAAATTGAAAATAATATATGTATATGACCATTGAAAATTAAAAAAAAAAAATTATAAAGAAAAAAAAATTGAAAAAATCACAAAGAATTCAAAAATGAAAAAATCATAGCCAATCATCGGCTCTCATCGGGGGGAACATCCTAACATTGGCTTACCACAGAACGTTTCTAATAACATGCCTTGGCCTCCAAAGCCTAAATACATGCTCGATCCCGACGTTCTGCTGTAATATCATTGAATTCAAAAATATAGAAAAATAAAAAGAAAATAGCCAAACAACTAATGTTTATTTGTGAAGTTGAAAATAAAAGTAAATTTGCAACCAATTGGTCAGTTTCGAAAAAAATTTAAAAAATTATACATATTGCATATTTTTCTATATATATATATGTAGGTGATTATAATTAATGTTCCGTACTCATCCGAATACAGCAAATTTTCAGGATACCTTAATGAGACCATGCAAAAAGAAAAAGTTAAATTTTTGACTACCAGGTGAGTAAACGGCCATTTTTTATTGAATTTTCCTTTTTTCCATGGTCCATATAGCGTGTATACGAAGTTTCGATGGAATATCTCCATCATAATGGGTGCTTCATAGGTCTGAGTAGTGTCAGTATACTGAAAGTACTCCGACCTATATAGCGCCAGCTCTGATGGACGTATTCCATTGAATGACAAAAAAAAATTAATTAAAATCGATTAATTAATTAAAAATCGAACTATTCTTATTGCATAAATATCTCTCCCATGGTCTCATTTGGATATCCTGAAAATTTGGCTGTATTCGGATGAGTAGGTTAACTTTAATTATAATCACCCTGTATATACAGTATATATATATCTATAAGTTCAATTTATATGTGTGTGTGTGTGTGTATACAGGGTGTCCATTCTTATCGTTGTCCAATAACTGTTTTCTGACTAGAAAAAATGTTTCAAATTACGTCGTCCATCCCCTTAAACGCCGTTCAAATGAAAAAAATAATGTTTTGTTAAAAAAAAGTTACAAAATCTCAATTTTATTACTGTCCGTCCCACCGTCCTTTAACTCGCAATTAATTTGTTGCTATCTCTTTCCCAGCCAACAAAAAAATGTCCATGTTTCTAAGTGTAATATTTGCTGAGATATTTGAATTCAAAAACTAACAGAGAAAAGGGGAAAGAACAGCATAAATGAGAGAAAGGAGCATTGCTCGTTAGTTTATAATATTCTTCCCCCCTCTTTTTCCTCTGCTTTTTTTAAATTCAAATTTCTCAGCAAATATGGCGCTTGGAACATGGATATTTTTGTTCGCCTCATGAGAGATCTAATCGGCAGTTATTGGATGAGGGACCGCATAAAAATTGAAATTTTGTAAATTCTTTATTTATAACTTTTTCCCTTTGAACTTCATTTAAAATGATGGGCGACATCATTCGAAACATTTTTTCCTAATTGAAAGTTGCCTCTGAAATCAACGGTTCAGGAAATAGCCATTGGATATCGATGACAGTAGATACCCTGTATATTATTTATTTGCATTAAGGTTTGATGCATGTGAAGCGATATATCTTCAAAATCTAGCAAAGATGTTATGATCTCTCAGCCGATTATCTAGTAACAGAAGGAGACGGTCGGCCTAACACCACAAAAATGGCAGTTGATGAATGTGGCTGCTAAGTAGCTGTTTATTCCAATTATATGCAGTAGCAACATCTTGCATAGACACTTTTGTTCTAAGACACTGATACGCAGCGGGAGAATTAGAAAATTCTTCAATACTGATACATATAGTGGCAGCGATAACCCATGTCAGGAGAAATGACAACAGAATCTGTATTTTCGAATTACACGAACATTTTCTACAGTCCATTAACAATTATTAGATCTTTCCGAAATCCTCTTGAAGGACAGAAATTTTGGTAGTGCTTCAGGTATGGAACGTGCGCGCTGTTTTCTTAAAAGTGTTTCACCAATAAAGCACGTTCCTGTTATCTCAAGATATTCATTAGTGATGAAAAGACGAAGGAAAAGATTTGCTGAAGAGATAGATATTCAGATATATATATAAAGATATTCACACAGATATATATATGTTCATCACATGAAGTGCAGGGAAGCGGACGCCTCGTAGCATCAAAATTAGCATATGTGTCATCTCTCGCAAGAAATAATGCCCTCTAGCGTAAGATATGTGAACTAATTTACTGTTCCTTCAATTTCTTTCTCGTTCCTTTAGTTCCCCTCGCCTGTTGAAAACTCGTAAAAGTTTTACCCTTCATCTACAACATTTAAAAAAAATGAAATAATTACCGTAAAAAGAATTGGGGGTTCTAATCAAATCCTAAAAATAAGAATATATACATATTTTTTTTCAAAAAAAAACTCATTTACTACACAACAAATTAATTAACCTGGTACTTTAAAGTATCGTTAGCGCTATACACTTACAATAAAAAAAATCAAATCAAATATGTTGAATAATACAGTTTCATGATTATTCATTCATTTTACCACGTAGAAAAACATAATCTGTTTCATACATTTGTAAGGGACACTTTGTGCGGTGTAGTATAAGAAAGTGTAATATGGTAAACATATTTAGAGAGGTGCAACATCTAACTGAATTTTGTTAATTAAGTTATTGTAACTATTTTCGAGGCGAATAAACACCAACGGTGGTACTACTACTTCACCAAACACCAACTCTGGCCATATCGCTATATTGCAATTTACTGCCATTAGTGAGATGGGTTGGAAGTGAAGGCGCTGTCTATCGGTGGTCGCCTCGGGTTCGTTAGGGAAAATATCTTATCTATAGCCTCCCTTGGGTTCGACCCTGACAACAACCTTTACGATGGTAGTCGAGCATCTTACCACCATGCCACTCGGGCACCAACGGTGGTACTGACAACATGTGTTTAGAAAATATGTCAAAAACAACAAATTTGGTGGTGCATTATAATGCTGTTCTGGCTCCCGATCCAACGATAATCCCTATACAGATTTATTTATTTTTTGTTTTTTTAGGATTTTCTCTTAGTCGGCAAAGTATCATTATACCGACATCTTTTTAGTTCTACAAATTAAAGAAACCGCACGCGTGCAAATTATAATATAATTGCAGTTTACCATTGTTAACATAAAATCTACACCTTATGTACTAAAGGTATTTATGTGTACCAGTCACAAATTCACTTGATATTTGAAAAACAAAAGTATTATTTACAAAAATGCTGCCAAAACCAAAATATGGATCAATATAATGAGTAAGGGTAAAAACATTATGCATTTATCTTTACAATTTCCGTATTACGCCTTTGTATTGCATCAATAACTGCTTCCAATGGCAACCATGAAATTGAAGGTCTCTATGTATTAATCTTATTTATGCACAAGAAACTCATTTTCCCGCACATGTGCTGTCATTTTGTGATCGTTTTTATCGATGTTGTCATCGGTGAAGTTTTTATACAACCTTCATACTCAGAAGTACCAACACCCACCAATGTATCTAAGCGACGTTACGGCGTTAGTAAGATAGTGGTATTTGAAAGTACCATCAGTAGATAAAGGGTTGATAACAGATAATGACTTGTGTGTTTCAATACGTGTGTGTGTTTTACAAAATTGCTATTATATACTTTTTTAAATTTACATCACCACGTGTGGTTAGACATAAATCTAAAATACAGATGGTGGTTTGCAGGTTTTATTTGCGATATGTATGCCGAAAAATATTTCTTTAACAAACAAGCGAATATCGTGATCTACTAAACTAGTGTTTTCAACAATTTTTACCCCATGACTCACTTTGAACCATATTTTTTTTCTTGTGGCTCCTTGTCGTATCCAGCCCACCCCGCCTACTCTCATCCAGGAGCAAAAAAAAACCACTTTCCACTTATTGAATTGAGAATTTAGTTACAATTAATGAATTAAAATTTTATAAATGAGATCTATCTCAGAAACCCTGGGCCAGGATCCGTTCCTGGCCCGAGTGGTACAGTGGTAAGATGCTCGCCAACTACCAGTAAGGGGTTGCCGTCAATGTCCACGGTTTAAATCCGGGGAAACCGAAATAAAGCTCTTTACCTAACGAGCTTGGGGAAACCACCGATAGATGGCACCTGCATTTTCCACCCAACTCCACTGATTGGAAATTGCCGTTTGACGATATGAGCGGAGTTTTGTGTGCAGTAAAGTAGGCAACGATCCAAAAAGGGAGGATGGTTATCCCTCCAAATAGCCAAACTATATGAAAAAATAAATGGTCTGTGTATATAAAATACGGGATAATCCAATGAACCTCGGGCAGGAAGGTAAATGGTCTCTCTGTGTCAGCGCCATGGCCACCACAAGGGTAGGTCCGACAGGCTTCAGTCATGGAGCCCGGGTTAATTACCATTTTTTTTTCAAGCTATAAATTCATATAGAATCCGTGAAATCGCTGGCTTACGGGACCTAAGAGCCCTGCTCCAAGATAGGGAGGGGGGCGCATAATCAGTGCCTACCCTGGACTAGAGTCATGTAAACTTTTCATCTTGTGGGGGGATATATGCATAGCAGTCTCGACAACAAGAGTCTTCCAGCAAAGTGATGTCGGTGCCCCCCCATACTTAGCCGAAAGTAACAGCTTACCCTCGAAAATCATAGTACTAGATGTGGGTTCCCCTATACACATGCCGCTTCGGGCCTGCCCGAATAACGCCCGTTAAAATGTCTCTCGTTGTATGGACAGCTCTGCTGCATTCTGAACGCATACATACATTTTCAGGTCATATTTCATTTGAAAGATTTATCTCTCTTCAAAGCTTTCTGTGGCCCCTTCACCAAATTTCTCCCCCCCCCCATCTAATTTTCACCAGTGGTTCCCTTAGAATATGTCAGAACCGCAAGGGGCCCATACGGCCCCAGGTAACAACTGTACAAAAGGAACGTCTTAACCCATTCACCGTCATTTTTTTAATACAACTCAATTTTTCAAAAATCTGGAATCAAAAGATTACCTCTTAGATCGGATAAGCATAGTAGGTATAAGAAGAGTAAGGATTCAAATTTTCTATGTTATCTACGAAGATCAAGTATCGTACAAATCCAAAACCAGACGTGGTTGGAAAAATTGTGAATAGGACCAGAGAGTATATCGTACTCACAGTAAAGTTTTTTTTTTTTCGCTGCCGCTGTACATTTCCTAACATAAAGATTTTGACAGAATGTTCTCGTACTTGGGAGCGAAATACAGTTGTTGCTACCAAGAAGACAAGCTCCAAACGGTTGCATTGGATTTCGAAAAATGCCTCTGGGAGCTTTCGGGGATGATTTCCCGTAAGGCCGCAGCGAAGATCACATCAATCTCAAATTCAAGTCAGTACGCAAGAAATTCTTTGGTTGCAAAATCGCCTGCAGCTATATCGTCACCATTCATTCGGATTTCTGGATATTTGTCGAAGGTAGTGAAGTGCAAACTTTTCTCTGACATTTTATACGCCCTCGACCTGGTTACAAAGAGCATCAGATTAGAGAGCTATATATATCTTCTTCACGTAGTGGCATAAAAATGTAAAACGTTGGTCATAAAAACATTTCATTCAAAAAGATTCGTATAACCCATACTGATACATGCTTTAGTTGTGTAAAATCTTCCTAATAGTCAGTCAACAAGAACGTTTTACATTCATCAAATTTAACAATGCTGAAAATGAAGCAAAAGACAGAACCAACAACATAACCGTTTAACCATTACGTATTTTTCAATATAACCTACTCGATAGCAGTGGGTATAATAAAATGTAATGGTAAGTGCTAATGAGGCACGCGCGTCTTTATCCTTTATGTCATCATACGTTGGTCGTAGAGGTATAGTTTCAATTTCAAAAATGCTCAAAATGTGTTCAAAAATTACCCTGTACCATTTTTCACGAAATAAAAAATATAAATTTTTGTACAGTCCCCCTGTTCTCTAACTTCCATTAAAACTTCCATTAATTTGCCTTGTCTTTTTTTAGCCAAACAAAAAATTTCCAAAAATTTATTCTCTAACATTTATTGAGATATTTTAAATAAAAAATTGTAAAAAAAATGGGAAATTACATCAAAAACTAACGGACACCGCTCCTTTTTCTCATTTATATTCTGTCCTTTCCCAACTTTTCACCGATTTTTAAAATTCAAATATCTCAGGAAATATTGCAGTTAAAAACATAGAATCTTTTTGTTGGACTAAGAAAAGACAGGGCAACAACTTTCTAATTGGAAGTTAGAGGAAAAGGGGATCGCATAAAAATTTGGATGTTTTATCTTGTTACACACTGTACTCTTAAAACTGGTACAGGCTAATTTTCAAACGGCTTTTGAATATTTTTTAAATTGGAATCATACCTCTAGCAAGAGGGGTAGGTGTGATAAAGGCCGCATTAACACTTACAGGACACCCTGAATATAGGTTCTAGAAAGGTGTAATTACGTTTTCGATGACACAAATCTTTATCACTGTAAGGTACTCACACATGTGTGAAATTCATGCTTTTAGCATGTGATCAAAAGCTTCGGCAGTGATGCTGATTCCAAAACAGTGGAATGATGTAGCAGCTAAGATCAGTAATTATAATTATAAATTATTTAAATTTGGGAAACAGTTTCGTAACTGATGATAAAATTTTAAATAAGTGATTATTGTTATGCTTTGTGAATATTGATGATTAAGTTGAAATTTGTAGTCATAGATTAATTGTATAATTCAAACTTTCGATAATTCGAACTTTTTCACATTATTTTGAATTAACCAACTCCGACTGTGCATCTAAAATATATAAAAATACCATAAAAAGAGCTAATACTAAAAATAATGAAAAATATAATACACTTCCCATAAAAAAAGATTATGGTTGTCTTATCTAAGTATGGATATCTTATCAATTTATTCCACTATGTTTGCCGTACTTTTTCTAAACGCGTCAATTATGTTAGAATTAACTACTCCCGGAGGTAAGCTATTCCATTCATTAACAACCCTATCAGCGAAATTTCCTTATTTTAAAAATTTCTAAATTAAAAAAATCGTTTACTAGCGAAAATTTCGCCGAGACACCACAACCTGTAATTGCCCCTTTCTGAACTATACCGGTGTCCCCTTGTCGAAGTAGTTAATTTATGGTGTATAAAACTCGTGGTCCATCCCATCGAAAATTTTAAACACTTCGATCATATTCCCCCTCTACATGCGTTCTTCTAATGCAAAAATATTCAGAAAATCAATTAACTTTACTTCATGGCTCAAGACCCGTGTGTCAACAAGAGAATGCATGCTTGGCTGTTCCTTGCACTCCCTCGACCAAATATATGTCCCTCTGTAAGTATGGTCTTCAGAACCGCACAGCATACGTCTGGCCAAGACGAACTAAGCTACGGAAAAATGGGATGATCACTTTAGGAGAATGAAATTGAGCATTCTATTTGCTTTTCTGCCCGTCGCTGAATAATGTTCAGAAAACCTGAAAATAGCAATGAGAATAAGAACATTACGTAAAAGTTTGTACAGAAACATTTGTTGAATGGGAGTTGAATATGTATATCGTTCGGTACTATATTATTATTTAAATATATTTCATTCCTGAAAGTTTTATAGTGTATACATGTTTAAGCCCTTTCTCTTATCCTATGAAATACAGGATGAATAAAGGGGGTTCATTTGATGAAATGATTGCATTTTAACTTTTTTCCATTCAATGTAAACTGAATATTTTTCTTATTCTATCGTTTTTTAGAACCATTGGAAATTTTATAGAATATTCATATTTATAACACTGTAACTTGGGTTCCATTAGAGTCCCGTATTTACAGTTTACCCATATAGGCGAACTCTAATGATGTTAATTTACTTGAAGAATGTGTTCTTTATATTCCACATTAATTTGTAAAAAAAAGTGAATACAACAGTATTTTATGCCACTTTTGAAATGGAAAATCTCGTCTTTAGAACACCAACTGGAAAACTGTACATCAAAGTACTTGAAGATACAGTACATTACAACTATATCAAACTACGGAACTCATTATTTGGTAGCAGTTGTAATGTTGCAAGTAATTGACAGACACTGAAGGACAGCTACATCATTCCAAGTTCGTTTTACCGACCTCTCCTCCTATCCCTTAGTTACAGAAATTTGAAGTTAGCCGAAGGCGGTGCCGCACATCGTTGTTAGCGTGGCATATGACCGATGTTTTAGACCCGGAATATTAACTGCTCCTCCGAAGTTGTACTGGCTTGAGAATAAACAACGTATTCTGCACTGGGTAAATGAGAGATGTAATTAGGAATGATCGGTATTGCTGCGATTCCGAAGGTACATTCTAGGAGTTCTGCGGAGAGATGATCAAGTTAGAAAGACAAATATACAGGAGGGCTCGATTGCGAGGACGAAATAGATCACTGAAATTGGTTGATATGGATTATTCATGAACCACTCATTTAGATGTCACGTACTCTCGATTAGGGGAATCTATACTGTAAACGTTTCTGATTGTTCGCTTGGAAAATTTACTATACTCGAATTTTTCTGTCTTATGTTCTTAATTCGTTCTATTATTAATTCGTGGGTTTATTGAAAATCAAAAATTAAAAAAATATTTCTTTTTATATAAATAGAAAACAGACTTTTTGCAAATAAATTATGTCATTTTAAAGTTATATTTTTCTTTACTATGCCAACAGCAATTTCACAAAAAAATAATAATAATAAATCCTGCATGATAAATTGATGTATAGAATTATATACATCACAACAATTTGTTCCTTGTAATTCATAGTTTGTTGTTAAAGTTATGAGGTACCATAACTTCTTGCATATAATCCGGGATATATAAAAAAAAAACCTTGGGATTTCTTTGTACCGATTATAAAGCACTGAGTCTTATCTCAGGATTTTTTTAAGAGGTTTGAAATGAAAACAAGTATTCAAAAATAAATTAAAAACTGTAAATAATATATTTAAAAAAATTTTAATTTTTTAGATAGGTTAGGTAAGCCGTGCTTAAGAAACATTTTTTTCTACAAAAACGTTAGAAACAACCCCTTCCATTCCTTAGAATTAATGAAATTATCAAATCTCTGGGTTATATATACTCACATCTGTGGATTGTATGACAATCATTTTTCTCAAAGTAGCGAAATTCGCATCTGCGGATTATACGCAGGGAAAAATACGGTAGTATAAGATAATTTAAAATTTATGAAAAGACTTTTCACATTTTCAACCAATGGACCATTATTGTGAAAACTGCGAAAAAAAAAATTCACTCCGTTAAACTACCAAATGAACTCCCCCCCGATTCGTGTTTCAAAATAAGATCTCAAATGTTCAGAATTCCTGTCGATTAAGACCAGTGCAGACTTGAAGAATGCAGAATTAAGACTAAGTTAAAGATTGTGGACGTGTCTGCTCTTCCTCTTCTTGACGCTTTCACTAACATACCCATAAACGTCATTGATTGTTTTCGTACGAATTGTGTGAAAGTAATAGATAGCTGTGGGAGCTCTCGTGATATTGATATAGTGGGTTGTACTTGTATATACATAATTTTTAGTCACGCCCTCTATGGTTCAATAGGGAGGAAGAGGAAACTTGTGACCTTAGCTTTTGCAAGTTGAAAGCCATATTTACGAGGGTCGTATGATAGGTAAGGAAAAAATTACGTTTACGTTTTCTTTGGAAATATTCTATTCTAAAGTCAAACACTCCACACACTTTTTCAACGAAGTTCAAATTTCTTTATCCTGTCAGAAAATTGCATTTTCTCTAACTCTTCGAAAAGTCATTTACAGCGGCAACGGCCAACAATTTTTTTTTTCTACTAAAGCGAATTTTTCAATATTAGGAGCCGGAAAAAAGTCACGTGGGACGAAATACGTAGAATTCGGTGGATGAGAGATTTGTACAAAGATCAATCCATGCAATTTCGTCATTGAAATGAGATCTGTGAAACATGGTATTATTAAGGTGAGATATAACTTTTTTTGTGATTAAATCTGAGCCATTTCATCTGTTGCTATTCTTTCAAATTTCCCAGAAGTATGGCATAATGTTCCTCAATCATTATCTGACTCTTCTTGAAGTAGTATTGAGACCATTCTGTAAGATAAATGTTTTCAGAATTTAAAAAAAATGTTGTCATCACTTTCCAGCAGACAAAACACCCTTTGCTTTGTTTGGTGACGTTGCACCACGTTTTAATAAAGAGTTTTTACTAAAAAGAATATTGTTTTGACTCTGGTGTCTCTCAAAAATTGACTCCAAAAGTCTTCAGGATTATGGGCTAATATCGATAAATTTTAATCACAACGTGATTGAGCAGTTTACTACGCTGATCGACTGTGAATGATGGGAAAATGTATGTCCAAGTAAAGCGTAAAGGCCAGTTGATATGCATCCCAGTTTCCTCAGGAAATGTGCTAATGAATTGTTGGTGCCAGTCGCACAGATCTACAGGAGTAGTGTTGTTGAGGGTATCGTCCCAAGGGATTGGAAACTTGCTAATATTGTTCCGATATATAAGAAGGGTAGTAGAGAAGCTGCGTCCAATTATCGTCCAGTGAGTTTGACGAGCTCCCTCTCGAAAATTTTGGAAATTATTATCAAAAGGCAATTTGTGAAGTGGATAGACGAGAATAATGTATTGTCGGATAATCAGCATGGGATCAGGAAGTGGAAGTCAGGTGCGACTAACCTCCTTTGCTTCTATGATGACGTAACGAAAGCTTTGGGTAAATGCAAAAATGTAGATGTTGTTTACCTTGATTTCCAGAAGGCGTTCGATCAGGTCGAACATGGTAAACTCTTGAAGCGTTTTTACACGAGATTGGGATTGGGGGCAATTTGCTGAATTGGATAGAATCGTGGTTAAGAGATAAGTCACAGCGAGTTATGGTGAACGGGAATTTTCTGGTTGGACAGGCGTCTCAAGTGGAGTTCCTCGAAGAACTGTCTTGGTCCCATACTTTTTCACTTTTTATCGATAAACTAAACTCGATCAGGGTATCGATGGATGCTAGCAAATTCGCAGATGACGTGAAGCTAATAAGGGTAGTCGGAAATCAAAGCTACAGGGAGTTTCTCCAGACCAATCTAAACAGGATCGCAGCATGGCCAAATGAATGAAGCATGACGTTTTGCGTTGATGAGTCCATGGTCGCTCATTTCGTACAACCCACGGTTCTCTTACGAGTTGAATGGTGTCACTATCCCGGATGCAACCAGGGTCACCGATTTGGGAATTCTCATTGACGAGTGGCTTAGGTTTTCTTAACATTGTTCAGGCGGTGGTCAAAAAATAGAATAGAATGCTTGGTCTCATTTTCTCTTCGCGTTCTCCTAAAGTCATTCTTCCGCTTTTTCGCGGTTTAGCTCTTCCGGGACGGGAGTATGCTGTGAGGTTTGGGAGACCATACCTACAGAGAGACATAGACTTTGTTGAAGGGGTGCAGAGAAGAGCTACGCGTGTAATTATTGGCACACGGGGCTTGAGTTATGCAAACACCAAACATGGCCCCCGTGCTGTCCCTTATGGGATATAAGTAGGCTACCTTACGGCTGGGATATGTTGGAAAAAAGAAAACCCCTCTAGTCACCACGACCACGGGCCGACCTCCGACCCACGCAAATGACTGCAAATACTAACACCAAAGGGTTTGAGTTATGAAGAGAGACGACTTCAATTTTTTGAATATGTTTATATTGGATGAATGCAGGTGTAGGGGAGATATATGATCGAAGTGTTCGAAATTTTCAACGGGATGGATAGGGTGGACCATGAATCGATACACCAACAATCGACTGCTTCTAAAAGGGGACACTAGTACCGATTGCTAAAGGGCAATTCTAGGTTATGGTGTCTCAAAGAATTTTTCTCTTATAGGGTTGTTAATAAATGGAATATGTTACCCTCGGAGGTAGTAAATTCTAATTCAGTTGACACGTTTGAAAAGAAATACGATTCATGTAAATCGAGAACCTACCCATACTTAAAATAAGAGAACCATAAGTGTTCTTTATGGGCATTATATAATATTTTATCACGTATATATATTGTGTGTAATTCCATTTTTAATTGGGTTATTGTATTTTTGAAATATATGACATTCATATTTCTTATGGGCATCTTTTTCTCAACCACCCCGGTGGGCATTTTGCCTGCTGTGGCATTGTTTTTGTATAGGTATTTGTATTTGTATTTGAAAATCAGTTGGAATCTAAATTCGGCCGGTAGAAGGCTAACAGGGTCCAGAGAATCTCCAATGAAAAAAATGCGAATGAACTGGTACTGCGTTAGTGAATGGTCGTTAATTTACTTTATGTCGTAGTATAGTGGGCTCTGCGTGAATTCGGTATTATTTGGGTTCTCCTATGATTTGCATGCCCCCTCCCCGATTGGATGGTGTATTGAGCTGATTCAATAATAACGTTTGGAATTATATCATTTTTATTATTTTTTGATTTCATACAAAATTTTAATATTGTATTGTAGAACTAATACGTTAGTAGTTAAATGCCTTCAAAAAATGCTAATTGTTGAATAAACCACTTTTTTTTCAGTTCTCGGGAAATTTTCGTATCCTCTTTTAAGTCTAGTCATTTTGGCCGTAGGTAAAACCTGCTACACAAAAGAAAAGGGTATTCTGACTATATTCTGGGGGGTATATTAGCTATATTCTGAAGGGTATTCTGATATTCTTTATTTTGACCCTGTGTCATGTTGTGTGCCGTAAGGTGCGCAACATATATAAAGTGCCACGCAGAAAAAATAAAAAACTGTTTCGGCCCTTTTATTCCAAAAGCATGAAGCAAACGGACGAATGGGAAGTTTTGCCGGATGCTAATTTGCATATTCACACAAATGATTTTTTTCCATTTCCTTCCTGTTTTTTTTTTTCGTTTCTATTTTTAGGCTAGGCGATACGAAGTCGAGCAAAACAGATGAAACGATATGCACACCTGAGAAATTATAGTAAGTAGTCAGTGAGGGTTTTAGAAATACCTTTCTCTCTATTAGTTTTCGAATACAGAGCTCAATGAGTTTAGCAAGAGAATGTCTATATAACGTTCAGGATCTTCAAGCAGATGGTAGTCTTTCTTGTCGATTTTCTTGATTTTTTTTCCCCTTTCAGAATTTAAAATCGCTTTCCAAAGTATCATTTCTTATGTGAGCTAAAATTCAGGCAACATATCATATCACGAAAGTAAGGGCTTTATGTATTCTGGACGCTTTCAGATATCAAAGAACTGCACGCAAAGCTCTCGTTTTCCTATTTCATTCAAAAAGGACAATGTAGGAAACTATAGTATCGCCAAGATGGTGGGAAAAAATAATTCTCTTATAGAGTGTATCCACATCTGAATGTGAGGGGAAAACTAAATTTATTTTTGGTTTCTCTGTTCTTACTTTTTTTTCTTTTATTTAGACCAAACTCTGTCTTTGGAATATAAGGAAGACTGAATTTGGAATTCATTTCTTACTTTTAGATTCAAGATGCATTTTTTTTCTCCTTTCGGTTCTTGAACTGTGTTTCTCATTTTATGCATTATATTTTTTCCCTCTTAGCGATCGGAATAGAAAAAAAATGCATCGATTAGTGTGTGTTGCAAGATGATGTACGTAATAAAATCGCTCTGAATTACATATCAATAAAGACGTGAAGGGGATTCTGTTCGAGAAACTCATCTTCATCCATCGTGCACAACCTATCGACAGAATGTGTTTTGGGCTTTCAGTTGGAGAATAGGCCGATGGATTTTCGATGAAGAGCCCTAGAAAGTGTTCATGTGCGGATTCAATGAAGACGTTTCTCACACAAAGCCAAGATGGGTCATATTTTTGGCTCCTTCTTCAAAGAATAGAAAGACATTTCTCTACACCTCATCTCTATTAATCAGGGATCGACCACTCTCTCTCCCTCTGCAATATATCTTAGGTAAACACTGCAGTATCAACATGTTCCGGTTCGTAAAATAAATCTTAGGACATTGCAAGAGTATCTTAATATTGATTAAAAAAATTGAATAATATTTCATGTGAGTGGATATAGACATACGAGACTTGATATGTTTTATATTTTGCTTTATATCTAAAATATTATGTTGCTTTGCTTGAAAAATAATAAATAGTATTAAAATGCCCTAATAATGGTATTATATATTTTATTGCTTGAATTATTTTATGATTTTTTTCTAATATTACATTAAATGAACATTCCTAAAACTAGCGAGCATTAAAAAATACAAAACATTTATTTCTTCTCCAATGTTCATGTAAATATGCATAGAGTATTGATTATAAAAACATGATGGAACTCAAAAGAGTACGGATGTCGATGGAGTTGCAAATAAAATGGGGAAAATGATAATTTCTTCTTTCATGAATTTATTGTTTTTGGAGCTCCACGATAATTTTATTCACACAAAGGTTTTTGAAATCTCATCTAGAGATTATGGAAAATCTCTCGACCCCCAATATCTGGATCTATTTTATCGCAATATCTCCACTGAGAAGTTTGTTAACCATACTCAAACCTGAATGGAAATATATTATGGAATATATCTGCGCATTTTATGTAATTTCTGGAAAGTTATTTATTCATGTGCTGACATCTTCCTACCCAACTGAAAGTCACCATCTATATGCACCAAGCAAGCAAGTCAAATCAGCATAAGGAAATATTTTGATGGGCATTGAATCGAAATCAACCTTGTGAAATATCTGAACGCCTCGTGGTATAGTGCTCAAAAACTCAATTTCTGCTATCCATATCTATATAATAACATGCCCTGACTGACTCAGTTCACAGATTCATGATTACCGAGACAAAACCGCTGAATCCGAAATTTGGGCAGTAGTTTTATTTCATAACGGAAAGGCTTACTAAGAAGAGATTTTATCCAAATTCCACCATTAAGGATGTCATAAAGAGTTTAAAGTTAACATAGAGAAATGACGCCAAGCCGAAACCTCTGGAGCTACACATATGAAATTTGTTAAGTAGATCCTTTTCATGATACAGAGACACACTAAAAAGGATTTTTTTTTCCAAATTAAACCCTTAAGTGGGGTTCAAAGGTTATATGGAGCAAGAGCAATCATCGCTGAGCCGAAATCACTGAAGCTATAGATTTGAAACTTGGTCAGATGTTTTATTTTATGATGCAAAAGCTCAGTAAGGGATGAATTTTCCTATATCAACCTCTAAAGTGGTCATAGGGGTTGAAAGGTTGCATAGAAAAATAACGCCGAGCTGAAACCGCTAAGGTTACAAATATGAAATTCGTTCAGTAGTTCTTTTCACGACGTACGGACTCACTAAGAAGGGAGTTTTCGAAATTTTACCCCTAAAGGGGCCATATGGAGGGTTCAAAGGTTATATAGAGAAATCGCGCTGAGCTTCTCTGATATAGCCTTTGAACCTCCTGATGACCTCTTAGGTCATTAGGTAGTTCAAAGGCTATATAGCATAATCATGGCCGAGCTGAAGCCACTAAAGCTATAAATACGAAACTTTGTCAGTATTATATTTTATAATGTAGATATACTCTAAGTTGAGATTTCTGAAAATTAACCCCAAAAAGGAGTCATGGGAAATTCAAATATTATATGATGAAGTCATCGCAAAGTAATTTTTAGATAACCAAATCCACGCTAGCGAAGCCACGGGTAACAGCTAGTATTATCTTAAATCATCAAAACTGTACATACTACACAATACAGTATTCTACGGTCACAACAGGTCATTGGCCCCCTACCTCACAGTTGAGGCGAAGGTGCTAGAAAGTTTCAATGTGCAGACAAATGCATTTATCATTCACATTTCTCGTAATTACTACGAGAAATGACTCCCGAGTTATGTATAAATATTGCAAGATGCACTCACCCTAACACATGACTCTGATTCACTCAACTAGCAACATCTGCCCGACGAGAAGACTCCCCATTTATCATTACACGTTGTGACCGTCCCTCTGGTTAAGTTAATGATTTGTTTCCTACTCCATATCATAAAGCCTCTGCAACAGTTTTTTCATCTAAAAGTAGATGCGTCATCTGATTTAAATTAAGCTAATACTTAGTTCCGAACCAGTTTTTATAAGCGGGTGGTTATTTAAGCAAATGATTGGAACAAGCAAGTAAGTACTTGAGATGCAACAGAACATGTCTCATTTCCATCTGATTTACGAGTCTTTCATGATTCTATTTCTTTTGGGACGAATAGAAACTAAACAACCACCTTTATTCTGTCATACGTGAAATGGTGCATTTTAGGAGTTTTTGTTTTTATTAAAAAAAAAACTCAAATGTCATATAAACTAATATTAAGACAACGGGGGAAACTCGGGGTTCAATAAAAATGAGATGAAAGGACATGAAATAAATTGAGCTATTAGTAATGGCTTCTTTATATCATAAGTTCTGTGCTAATAACTTTTTATACGATTTTACCTTCGCGATGCGAAACACTCCCCGACATTACAGAAATGTTTTAGAACAAATTACAGTACCATCAAGAAATACTCTTGCTTTTATTTCTTCATTCCACGTAATGTGATTTGGTCTTAAACTTTGAAGTATAAAACAAAAAACAAAAGTAAGTTTAGAGTACATTTCCCCGAGCACCCATCAGCAGCACATCTAGAATCGTTTTTCACCAGATAATACGATTTGAATGCTGATATGAAAACGAAACAAAGAAAATGAAACAAAAATAAAATAAAAACAAAGGGTGCTCATTTGAGACGGACATAAGAGTTGCATACCAAATGAAGAAAACATTATTATTATTCTTTATTTTAAGTCTTTTTTTTTTCTTAAAACGCAATAGTATATATACATTCACTCCTCCTTTGACAATAAAGTACTATTTGATCTCACATGAATTTATTTTCTACAGTTTCAAATGTCTAGGAAACGAGAAAATGGAGGAGTGATCTTAACTAAATTTACTGAGGCTGAAAGAATTCTATTCGGGCGAGTTTCAAATTTCAAAAAGGATTTTTCTATAATAACAATAGGTAGGAAAAAAAATATGAGTTAAAAAAAATGGGGCGGGGGATTTTGACGCTTCATAATATTTTGAGAAACAACTTTCCACGCCTCCGTATTAGGATGTTTCCATCTAGTTTATTTTCTTAGAAAAAGTTTATTATTATTATTATTATTATTTTTATTATTAATATTATTATATTGGTTGGATTCTTTTCCTCGCAATACCCCAAGGGAAATTACTCTAAGTACTGAAGCAAGCAAACCAAATGTTTCATAAAGAATACGTTCGTTATAAATAGGGGGCTACGACCACGCTGACTGCGATCAGCTATGTCATTAATTCTGTGTTCAGTGACACAACTTCAGTATAATTCGCTAGAAGTATTTCTACAGGCGACTGAGAATCGAATGTTGCTGTAGGAATGCTTAAGTGAGAATGGTGGTAAAGATATTTTATGAAAACATTCCGATACATCACACACGCGTTCTGTACACAGTTATCACATCAAATCAGAAGAAAAAGAAATTTCTTCTCATGGAACTGATATAAACTGTTTTTATTGAGATTAGTATATTTGAAACACAAAATATGTTTAGTATTTTCGTTGATTAACATGCTAAACGGATACACCGTGGCAAAATATATCAGTTCTATGAGGAGCAATCGACACGTGTCCCAATGAAAAATATTGAGTCTGAATTGAAGCACTTATTCGAAAACAATTAGCAAATAAACTTTCACTCAGTTCCTCCTATATAAATTAACGCACCTAATAGAACAGAAGATATTTTCTATGCGTGGGTATTTTCCATAACAACATATGGCTTATGTGCTTGGGGGGGGGGGGTTACCAAGCTATAACATTGGAAAACTAAATAACATATACAGGGTGTCCTATAAGGCCTAATTGGGTCTTCATGTCCTAAACTGAGTAGTAATAATTCCAATAATGCCCAAAATGTGTTCAGAAATGACCCTGTCCCAGTTTTAAAAGTGGAAATACAGTGTGTCACAATGCACAATAAAACAATCTAAATTTCTATACGGACACCCGGTCCTCAAAAACCCAATTAGAAAGTTGTTGTCCTGTCGCTGCTGAGGAAAACAAATAACAATCCATGTTTACAAGTGAAATATTCGCTGAGGTACTTGAATTCCAAAATAATATAAAAGGTAAGAAAGAACGGCATAAACCTACGGACAAATGTTTGTTCTATGCTTTATGCTGTTCTTTAACAACTTTTCTCCGAATTTTTTTATTCAAATATCTCAGC
Source organism: Pholcus phalangioides (assembly GCF_987345545.1). NCBI lineage: Eukaryota > Metazoa > Arthropoda > Arachnida > Araneae > Pholcidae > Pholcus > Pholcus phalangioides. The sequence continues at coordinate 36,863,518 of NW_028301600.1, read as the reverse complement.
GAATATTGCACTTGGAAATGTGGAATTTTTTGTTGGTCTGTGGAGAGTCAGGAATGTAATGAACTTTTTTCAATCAGTTATCAAACAACTATCAATTTTAACAGTATGAAATATATCAATAAAATTGTCTGAAATAACGAAAATGATGATTTCTTGTAGGCTACAGGGTGTTTCAAAAGAATCATCCGATTTTAAATTAGCCATGTAATATAAAATTAATCTCTTAAGTGTTTATGTTCAATATTTTTCGTAATATACGCATTTCAAATCGGGTGATTCTTTTTGAAACACCCTGTATTATAGAACAATATTGTTGTTATGTTTTCAGTTTCTTCTCTAATCATACCTAAGCAGTACCCATGTGGTTTCTGTTCCGCACATTAAATCATGTATAACAAGGGTGGCCAACTTCTCTCTGTTCGAGGGCCAAAACAATGGTCAGACGCAGTGTCGCGGGTGTCGCCGGGGACAAACTCCGGTATATAAGCCACGCACCCAGTTGATTGCCTCTTATAGCATCGGAGGCCGCAAACATTTTGAAGGAATTTATCAACTAATTAAATAAACTCTACATTTGATTATATACTGATTATAAATAATCATTAATGAATTATTAACTGAACTCTTCATTTTTTGGAAAGAAGTATTTTTATCTTCTCTTATACACAGTGTGTGGAATCAGCGGAGCAGGAGACTGCGTAAATAGGAACTGCAGTGTGGACTACAATTTCTTACGAGACCGGATTCAAATTTTTGCCCTCATGCTCAGCGCTGAGGGCTGATAATGGGATTATAGATGGCCTAGTAAACAGCCTAAGAAGATGTATTTAATGTACGTCAGTATGTGTTTGTGCATGAGAAATATTGTCGAAATCGGGAATTTACACTCAAATTGTTAGAGTTCCAAAAAATACTGAGAAGAAAAATATCTGTGATAAAGTTTTTATAGTGCAAGGGCAACTCGCGGCTCAAAGTCATATTATTTCACTAGAATATTCCCCGCTTCAGTGAAAAATTCGTCGAGGACTGTTTTTTTACCCTTCTTTGAGCAGCACCTCATAATATCCTTCAGGCAGGACTTTGCAAATTCGAATATATGATTCGAATATGACCTCACATCCGTGATATGTTGAGTTGGAGCTGGCAGCGGAATCATCATCGGGCTCCGGGAAAAAGGACGGACCCCCGTCATCATGATTTCACGTGTATTATATTAGTTAATACTTCGGTGGGAACTTGGTCTGCTTGTTGATGTGGTGTTAGTGATTTTTCCCGATTTTTCAAACATGGTGAACTTAATTAATCTTTTCATGAGATTTTTCTGATTGGGGTCTTTTAGTCCTGGAGCTGATGTTGTCAGTTGCTCGCATAGGCCAAATCTTTTGTATGTGTCTCACGTATTTTTTTTAGTTTTGTTGACTACAATTTCTTAGATGTCAAGAAAACTTATTCATCTTTCTTTTCTTTCAGCAAGTTATTAATGTTAATGCTTTAACTAGAGTGGAGAATGTTACTTCATAATTCGATGTTTTGAATCTATTTTGTTTTAATTTCGTGCAATGCTTTTCTAGTTTGCTTTTTTCCCAGCTAAATGCTCAACCGAATATTTTTACCAATAGACAACAGCACGTTATTTTTGAATTTTTATGGAAAAACTTGGTTAAAAAAGTTTTTTTGAGGAGTGTTTTGCTCGTCGACGTCATCACTGACCTCTGATGATTGGGCAAGAAAATCTGCTACTGCTGCTTCCATAACTCTCATAGAAGGTTTTGTGTTTGCGTGATGAAAGTAAAAATTGCTTTTCTCGAATAACAGAAATAATTTTTTGCTACAATAATCACAATTTCGTCATTTTAAACTAATGTAAAAATATAATAGCTTTTTTTATCTTGTCGTGGGCCAGCAGTTGACCACCCCGACATATAATATATAAAATATGAATTATTTTTTGCGAAATTTTCAAAATTGCAAAATCACAATTGCCTATTTTATATCAACTTTTTTCATTACTTTATGTCTTTATGTGAATAGACATGCTAATAACATTGTGATATAATACTTATCCTAACTGGCGGCAAACGAAAAAATTATTCAAGAAAAAGAAAAACTGTTATTATTATTTTTCTTTTGCCATGTAAATTTAGAACATACCACCCTTGTAGGCTTCTTGGAAATAATCTTGTCCCTTGGAGCCACATAGATACCATTTCTGTATCTGTGTGCTCAATGTCTGTTATTTATGTCACTTCGTATGTGTCTTATAGCCTTATTATGTTTTTTCCTTTTATGATATAATTCATGTTACATAATGTGCTTGTTACATAAATTCTTGTGGACCTGAAAGAGTTATACAGATCGATTTAAAGAGATATACTCGATTATAAAGGCAGAGTAGGCTTCACGAAATATCGTTGTTATAGGCGAGATGTCTTTATTAGCGGGAAATGACGTTTTCACGACCTTTTTGATTAAAAATATATAATCAACGGCAATCAAATACTTTTCATCAAGTTTTCATTACTTTATGACTACGGTAACCAATTTAATCTAGAAATATACTATAAATTGGTATAGCTCAATTAATACGGGACATCACCGATTCTCGCCAAATGTTGCTAAATGTCGAGAAACATTGTTTATGAATAACACTTTTGATAAGAAAAAATGATACAACAATTCTCTGCTAATATGTATTTCACGGGAAAAATATTATATATATGTTATAATATTATATCATATCCTATTATATATATGTTATAATATTATATCATATCATATTATATATATATTATATCATATCATATTATATATATACATATTATGATATTAATATTATATAATTTATGAGATGAATGCTTATAGTCATATTCACTATAACAGATTGTATAAATTATGCGAGTTACCTTCATTTGTGATTCCAATGAAGATTGGGATCTAAATCAAACATCGTAAAAAAAACAGGGAAATTAAACACGCGATATTATAATATTTATGTATGGCGAATGCGATATTTCTATGACAAATGCGAGCGTAAATCTTGCTAATGGCCATCCAACAGTGTCGATTGAAATATACGACTTTTTTGTTTAAGTAGTGTAATTGGAAATGTGTTTTGCACGTTCAAAATTCTACACTACAATTTCACTATTTAATTCTTTATTATTTGCTTTTTGATTATTTAATTGTTAAATTTCAATTTTTAATTTTTAATGTCAATTTTTAATTTGTTTTCTCTTACGTTCTCTTTAATCAACTATTTGTGTTTGTTTCCATTATTATACTTGCTATTATAAAAAAATTTTAAAAGTCCATCCTTAAAGTTTTGATAACTGAATTGTTATAATTTTTCATTTAAGTTTTTTATGCTGAACACTCGTTGTTAACGTATTTATTTAAGCTATGATTGCTATATCGTATTGTAAGTTAATTTAGGAATCATAAGTGTTATGTTATTTGCTTGTTGCATTGACGTCTTTACTTAATGCTACACTGACGATAAATTATTCTGCGTATCTCAATAGTACATTAACATGAAGAGGGTAGACGGAGTTAAAAACAATTTAATGCAAAAAAAAGTCTAAAATAAAGAAAAAATGAAATTCTTGAACACCAACAAGAGTCATACACGACGATTTTTCTCGGTGAATGGCAATGGATGAATTCGCCAGAGAAAACCAGTTCAACTGTGAATTAATGTAACAGCTTTAGTAGCTGAATTAAGAAAATCAACTATTTTGTTGAACGTCATTATAAATAAAACAGGAATAAAGCACGTGGCATCCATGTATTTCTCGACAAATTAAAATCAAATGATGAGATACAACCTTACGATCGTAATTGTAGGCGTTCGTCGGGTAGCCGGAATGATTTTCATCTTAGACATTTTTATTTACTTTCATCCTTTGAGAACGAAACTCATAGTATTTCGAAACGATAGTAAGGTTTTATCTCATTATTTGATTTTAATTTGTCGAAAAATACGGTGATTTCGCTGGTTCTATTCATCTTGGTGCAAAGTATATTTACTGTGTTTTTATAGTTATCGGGAATATTTTTGCTTGACAGCGCTTTCACCTTGATTCATCAGGCAAAAGACGAGAGGTAACATTACATGTGATCTCATTCAAGAAAGCAAGACGCTGATCTTAAGAATAATACTCGACTTCAGATTAGTCTTCATTAGTGTTGTATGAAGCGAATTACGTCGAGGACGCAGAGAATGGAAGGGAGAAAGGATGCGGCCATGATGAACGGTCGCGTCTTGTGATCAAAGGCATCCTTTAATCTGTTGAGGTGGATCTGTTTTCCTTTCCTAATAGCTCTCACCCACTTCAACACTAGCTACATAATACGGGGGTCTCCGAGGTGTAATTTTGAGCGGCGATGAAAATCCAATTACCTGATCTGGTATTTTAATCAGAGAACACTGTTTGTTGAACTCAATCATTTTATTCATATGATATCTCTGCAATAAAATTTTTGTTGAGGTTCCAATCGGAAGAAAATGGTCAGAATTCATCAATCTTCTGATGTGTTTTTTTGTGTTTTGTCTCAATAAGTGAAGGCGTAAAGCTAAATTTATAATTTTTTATGCAGACGGAATTTATCTTGATTTCCCTCCTTATTTTAAAATTTTCTTTATTCAAGTATCATTAGCCTACTAGCTATAATATCCGGTACTGCCCGGATTTTCCTCAGATGTTGGCAGCATTAAAGAAGTGAAAAACTATTATAAAGGCATATACAATGTCTGAAACGCATTATTCGGGAACCACGGTAACCAAAGTAAACACTCCGAAAGTCATTGAGTCCCACGAACCATTGTTGCTCGACGGCTTCTCACCCATTTTGGGCATTCAATCTGCTCTGACGAACTTTAAAAGTAACCTATCGTTCACAACGGGTCCTGTTTCGTATATATGCAAAATTTGACATTTATCGGCCTAAAAATGTAAATTCGTATAGATAAAATGTGCACGCACGCACGCACGCGCGCGCACACACACACAGAAAATCAATTATATATATGTATATGTATATATATGTATACGATCATAAAAATCATTCTCGGATATGGTTCGTGCCAAGATCGACGACTTTTTTTCACCAGGACCACTAATGATGAATATATTTTAAATCTAGAACATAATTGCACATACCAACGCATACAGGGTGATCCAAAATTGGTGACACTAAAACTGACCCGACGCACACGCTGGAAAAGACATGGGGTTTTATTATAATTATGATTATGAAAATGGTGTATAACTATAATTATAAAAGGGCCAACAGGTGGTGTTTGACAGGTTTTATCCACTTTTGATTAATATACTTATTAATATTTGCTAACCGATGCGTTTAAGTGCTAACTAATTCTGGCTTTCATCATCAGATGGAACGTAATCTGTTTGCAATTTTTATAGTTATTTTTTAAGGCATCAATGAAACCCGGTTTCATTCACAGCACGTATGTGTCAATTTTTATCACTCTACGTGTGTGTAGTGTATACTATTCAGTGAATTATTAAAGTTTCAAATGTGAACTGACTTTTTAATCCCCCTGTACAATCGAAATATACAGCAATATAAAAACTCTAAAATTTCAGTCAGACAAATAATCGCTGTTCAATAAATTTCCCGGGGCTTGTTTACCTGGAATCATAAATAATATTATCCATTGATATGAAGATGCTTTTTAGCAAGTATAGCATTCCTAAGAGAAAAACAACTTCACAAAAAACGGGAACCTAATTATCTATAATACAAACTCTTCTTATCATAATTAAATACAGAAAAATGTTTACTTCTTTTGAATTTTTAACAATTCTCTACACTCTGTAATTCGGTTTACTTTGTGATGATTTTTTAAAATTTCTATTGTTTCCTAAACAAGACAGTGTTACATTTATATATCTCTCTTTTGTTTTTCTCATATGATTAAGTTAGTTAAACTATAAATAGTTAACTATTTATTAAAAAAAAACTTATTAAAGTTTTTTATTAGAAAACAACCGTCTGCGAATTAAGCTGAAAACTACGATGATCAAAAAGAAGGAAATGTAATAACTATTCGGTATGCTGATTCACAGTACGTACGTGTAATATGGAATATAAATTTTATTTTTTTAATTACTCGGACTCGAAACATGGTAGAAGTTTGAGATCTGTAGGTAAAACCAGCATTTAAAAATAATTTTCGTTTCCACTTAGCAGTCGAGAATGTGCACACGTCAGTCTAGTCATAGCAGTGATGACGTTCGGATGCGATGTATATTGGGGCGTTAAAACTTCGTTATGTTGACCCCACAGATTTCAAAAAAGCATGATTGTTGGAGCCCGTCTTGCCGTGGCCACAGTAATGAAAACGCCCACCCTTGTTGGTGTCGGGAGAAGTACCGTGTCGATGGTAATGACAGCCTATAGCAAACAGGCAAAGACATCATCTACCAAGCATAACAGTGGCCGAAAGTCGAAGATGGCTGGTAGACCCAGAAGGGTTTTGAAGCGGATTGTGTTGCCAGAAAGCACAAGATAACAGTATCCCAGATAACATCTATGATGAACAGACATTTACAGGAAGGTGTATCGACAAAAACTACCCTCCGTGAACTGCATGTAGCAAACATACAAGGTAGAGCGACTATTCCAAAATCATTCGTGACACCATGCAATGCCTTGAAACAACATAGTGTCACGAACATAAGAATTGGATACAACAATGGTAGAATGTCATCTGATCAGACGAATCGTTGTTCACATTATTCCAGATTAACGGACGTGTTTACGTTTGGAGAACGCCAGCACAAGCTTATGATGCTGACTGTCTCTTTTATACTGTTAAGCATGGAGGGAGATGAGTGATGCTGTGGGGCGTCATGTCTCACCGTGGTATCGGCCCACTTGTTGTCCTGGATGGGCGGGTTAAAGCATAGGCTTATGTCAGTATTCTGGCCGACCATCTTCATTCAATGGTGCAATATTAGTCCCCTGATTCTCGTCCTGTGTTCCAAGATGTAATTCGCCCGTTCACTCTGCTGGAATTGCCGGAGACTGGCTTGATGAACACGATGATGAACTGCAACACCTCGTGTAGCCCGCTGAGTTCCCTGATCTTAATATAATTGAACCTTTGTGGGGTATTTTGGAGGCCAAACTGCGCAGTAGGTTTCCACCTCCAAAGACAAGTTCTGAATTAGTGACCTTTTTGCAGGAGGAGTGGCTACGTATCCCCGTGACAGTGGTTCATGACTTGTATTTGTCCATCCCACGACGGATACAGGGTACAACAGAAACCACAGAAAAAAATGACCACAGAAAAAATTGCTACCGCAGGGAGTCCCCCCCCCCATCGAGGGGTTAGCGTGCCAACCCCTCTATGGTGTCATAGTGTATTCACAAGTCTCGCAAATGCAATTTTCTTAATCTGTCCCAAAATAGTCAAGCTGGGCCTACAGAGAACCGGACACACTTTATTTCTAGACCTTTCCTGTTTTATCTTAACAAACTTCACATCTTGAAGAGCTGTTCTATACCAACTTTGATAATACTCCAGCATTCCATATTACGCGATACATCATCTGTGAAAAAATAGCGTTCCATCTAACCGTAGAGAAACGCTAGCTAAAAATAAGCAGATCATAATAAAAATCCAACACTTGTGATGTACATTGTGCTTAGTTTCAAATTATTGGTCATATTACCAATAATTACTAAACACTTTTGAAAACTCACCTAAATAAATTTCTGGAAATGAAAAATCAAATATTTTCCTATAGGAGCCATAATGATGGCGACACTGACTCTACAGCACCATTAGAGTTGTAAGTTGTTCATCACTGTTCGACTTGGAGAACATACCTGAAGGCAGAGAAAACCCGTGTATTTCATATCACCTTATTATTCCATATTTGACGAGTGCACTGTTTGTTTAAAATACATAATTTATCAGATCTAAGTTTATTTTCCAGAAAAATTATCGTGGAGCATTTTTTTTGGGCGCGGAATCATGTTTCAGAAAATAAAGTTTCGATGCTAGAAAAGCCGTCGAGATGACGTATTTTCGTGTCTTTTAATAATCACAAAGTTTTAAACATTTTTAACGTGTAAAAAGACGTTGATTTACTATTTTCAGGATTTATAAAGAGCTGTATTCTTTTGCACCCTATCGCGAAAAAGAATTTTTCTTCTTGTTAGAGAGGAAGAGTCCACAGCTGATACCCACTAAATATCTTTGGATGATTTTGCATCAGGGCAGTAGCAGTCTATAATCACGTACCCTCAAGCACCCGTCAGTCTCGGCTTTATTCGACTCTCTTTCCTTAACGCAAGTCCTTAATAAGTGGCTCTAAAATACGCTTCAAAAAGAATAACGAAAAAGAACTATGCTTTAATACAGAATGGAACTTTTTTTTCCTCTTGTTGTCTGTATGCGAAAAATGCAATGTGAGCACGCAGCTGGTGCTGTGCCGTCTACGCTTTTCCTAGTTTTAGATAAGGATTCAACATATTTAGCTTCTGAAATTGAAGGTTCCCGTTCCAAAGAGGAAAAGAGGAGAATAACATGGAACCTAAAAGCAAAGAGCGGAATAACGTAGAACGGGAAATTTAAATACAACGTCTGAGTGGATGTGCAGAAAAGTGAAAACAAATATTTACTTTCTATTTCGTAAAGTATATTCTTCATCAATTTTCTGTCTTTTGTTTCAAAGAAAGTGACTTGCTTTTTTAAGTATAAATAAATAAATAAATAAATAAATATATATATATATATATATATATATATATATTTATTTATTTATTTATTTATTTATATATATGATCAATCGTTTACTTCAATTTTATGAAACAAAGATGACATGTTAAATTAGATAAATTATCCGCCGGTAGAGTAAGAGTTGCTTTTTGAAGTGAGGTGTTCCTTCATGCAGTATATATACATATATATATTAGTTCCGTTTATTCCTATATGTTCTTCTAAATTATCATTTCGTTTGCAAGAAAACCAACAAATACATACACGGAGTGTGTTTTAAGATGCATTAACTGACTTGATTTTTTTAAAATACGTATGTGCTTTGTAGAATAAGATGTCTGCATGCCTTGATTATATTTTTAATGAGGCAAATGTAAATATATACACTGCTGGCCACCCAAATTGCAACACCGAGAAAGACAAGAGATATCGCAACAATATTTATTTTGTAGATAACATGTTGTCCAAGCATCAAATGATTAAATTTATAGACTTCTGTGAAGTGTGGTTCCTGCCAAAATCAGTAGCCAGAGTAGCCGCCATTGTTGGAGATCACCGCTGCCACACGCCTCGGCATTGATTCAAAGAGACTTTGGATGTGTTCTTGGGGTACAGCAGACCAAGCAGCTTCCACGCGTTGCCAAAGTTGATCTGGTGTGGCAGCTGGGGATGTAATCTGGGTCAATCGTTGAGCAACCATGGACCACATGTTTTCTATCGGCGAAAGATCCGGAGAGCGAGCTGGCCAGGGAAGCAATTCAATCTGGCGATTGACGAAGAACCTTTGGACAATGCGTGCCACGCGTGGTCGCGCATTATCCTGTTGAAATATGGCTGTGGGCAAGCCCTGAAGGTAAGGAAGGACAACTGGCTCCAACACCTCAGAGATGTAGCGCTGGCTTTTTAAAGTACCGGCAATGCGTACTAGAGGAGTGCGAGAGTGATGTCCAATACCGCCCCATACCATTATACCCGGTGCAGGACCAGTGTGGCGGTGCATAACGCAGCTATTCAGCATCCTCTCTCCACGGTGTCTCCAGACTCGAATCCGACCATCGTGGTGTTGCAGACAGAAGCGTGACTCGTCAGTAAAGACAATTTCATTCCATCGTGCCGTCCACATCCTTCGTTCATCGCACCATTGGCGGCGGAGACGTCTGTGGTTCTGCGTCAAGGGTAGACGAAGCAATGGACGTCTTGCGGCAGACCACTCTGCTGTAAACGGCGTCGAATGGTACGCGCAGACACTGGATGATGCGGTACAGACTGAATGTGCTGTGCTATGGTTCGTGATGTGGCTGAGCGATCCGTCACTGCCATACGCACAATACGCCTGTCATCACGTGAAGTGGTGCACTGAGGTGGATGCGATCGAACACGTCGGTCCGTCGTACCCTCCTGCATCCAACGATCACATATCCGCATTACAGTTGTTTGGTTTCGTCCAACACGACTACCGATTTCCCTGAAAGATAATCCATAATCTCGATAGGCCACTATCCTTCCTCTGTCGAACTCGGATACTTGATCAAAAGATGATCGCTGTTTTCTACGAGGCATAATTGATCGTTTTTTTGAAAAAACCACAAGAAAAACACAATTGCCGTACTTCAAATCGTCGAAATCTCCAAGCCTTAAATAGCGCTTTGAAGTGGCGCCACAGGCGCGCGTGATGTGCATCTGCGCTGAAATTCTAATCATTTGCATATATCACCTCCGCTAATGCATGTTGTAAATTTCATATTATTTGCATGCTTCCTTCAGGGTGTTGCATTTACGGTGGCCAGCAGTGTATAAACACGCATTTTATTTTCTGGACGACACAATGCAGATAAATTTACAATTTTTTTTTCATAAGCTTATAATTTTTTCTTCGAGGAAAATAATTTTTAACTATGTATTGTGCAAAAATTGTTTTTATTCTGTCTCGTTAAACAATCTAGGGAACAAAAATTAAATGCACCGAAGATGTAGTCCATTCAAGTACAACATCAAGTATGCTTGATTATGCATGGAGAGAACGTGTTATTTATTTCACAGATGAGTTTCACGAATTGAGTAGATAAATACGATGTCATTTATCTCTACACTTGCCAGATTTCGATTCACAAAGGTGTCGGATGGTGTTTTGAAATACATCTTATTAATTGGCCACCAATGTGCAGTTGGCATGATTTGTCGTTACTCTGATTTCACTCCAAAGGCACTCAATACCAGGGAAATCTGGAAATATAGCAGACTAGGTGTTACCTGCGGCTTCGTTCACGTAGATTCGGTATGTACTTTCTACATAATATTTGAACGCCTCATGCCTCACGTGTGGATTGAATTTTCAGAAATCCCATCTTAGTGAGTATCTAAATTATAAAATATAATACTGAACAAAGTGCATATTTATAGTTTCACCGGTTTCGGCTCGGCCATGATTTCCCCATACATCCTTTGAACCGCCTTATCATCCCTCTTAGGGAGTTGAAATTTGAAAGTCTCTATTTGGTGAGTCTTTAAATCATAAAATAAAACTACTGATTAAATTTCTTATTTATAGCTTCAGCGATTTCAGCTCAGCGATGATTGTTCCATATAACCGTTGAATCCTCCACAGGGGGTTGAATTTTTGAAAATCCCCATTTAGTGAGTCACTACGTTACAAATAAAAATACTGACCAAATTTCGTATGCATATAGCTTCAGTGGTTTTGGCTCCGAGTGAATCTCTGTATAACTTTCAGACCCATTTAGAAGTGGGATTTCAAAAAACTTTTTTTTAGTTAGTTAATCTTTGCATCACGAAATGGAACCGAATTTCATATTTGTAAGCTCCAGCAGCGGTTTTGTCTCGGCGTGAAACCTTTGAAACTCCTCATGACCCCCTTACGGGACGAATTTGGAAAGTCCCACTTCTTAATGAGTCTTTACATCGTAAAATAAAACTACTCACAAAATCTTATATTTGTAGCTCCAGCGGTTTCCACTCGACGTGATTCCTGTGCGCAGCCTTTGAACTCCATTAGTGTGGTCGAATTTCAAAATCTCCCCTTCTTAGTGAGTCTTTACGTCATAAAATGAAACTTCTGACCAAATTTCATAATTATAGCTGCAGCGGTTCCAGCTCTGCACTGATGAATCAGTCAGTAAATCAGAATCTGTTATTTTATATGTGTAGATGAAGTTGTTGCAAGCATGAATAGTATCGATAGAGATTCCGATTATGTGCTTTGGTGTTATATAGATATAGAGTGAATCACATGGAGGACAATGACATTAAAGGTCGTATGATTTAAACAAAGCATTGTTGCTGCTGTAAAAAGAAGGAAAATCAACAATATCAATTAACAAAGTTACATTCCTGAGTTTGGATTGTGTTGTCAGTCATCTCTGTTACTGCTGTCCATGTCAGAGAGGACACCGCTCACATGATTCTCCATCGTTAAATGCATACACAAAATTTATTTACTGAGTTCTTATCACTATGGTTCCATGTATATTTGAATATGCATGGTAAATACATGACAAAAAACCCATTACACAATTTTTATCTCAAATTTTTGGTATCCTAGAAAGTACATATTATAATGCAATTTCAGCACAAAACACCGCTATATAGTATAATATGTTTTATCTAGAGATAGTCGATTCCTGTCTGTGTTTTTTTTTAGAGCTGCTGAAATTTTACGAGTACCGAAATTTATAAAATCGCCCCTAATTCAAGGAAACAACTATTTAACTTTGCTAAGTAAGATTTTATCTGTTTATAGATAACAGAAATAAACAAAAAAAGAAATAAGCATAAAAGACAAACAGAATATTTCGCCCTTAATTAACCATTTGAGCTAATAAAAATCCACTCTAATTAATTAAATTGCTGTGTTGATGCACTGATTCAATAAAAAAATATGATAACAGCACCAATTTACGTTTGTTTTTGCAAAACAATTTAAATACTTTTTATGGGGATGAACCGTAGAGGGTTAATATTTTATCCAGTAATAGAAATATATACATTAACTTGTGAAATTAAGTAAAATTCACCTATCTGTGAATTAACCTGACATAATCTTTCATATTTAATATACTTTCCAAGTGTATGGAAATATACTACGTATTCTGAGGGTTTTCATACCATACTTGATGGTATCTGATCATATTTTGAATTTTCGGTGTATTAATAAAAGTGATATTCATTGCAATATGTTCTACTAAGAATTTTAGAAAGTAAACCGAGTTAAGTAATTAGCCACTTAACTTGTTCTAGTAAATCTAAAATGAATTTATATCTGGTAGCAAAGAAATAACGTCAAACAGAAGTACAAACTATATATATAAACTTTTCTCTCATTCCAAGTGAAGAAATTTGAATATTATTTATCCAGTGTCAAAAACAGAAGAATTTGGAATTGGTTTTATTGATCCTGAACTTTGCAAACCTAAATCTCTTGAAAGTCGATAAAGAGCATGAAAAATACTTATAAACAAGTTCTAGATCCATCGGCAATCCACATACAAAAGAAAAATACTTTGTTTCGAAAGGGAAGTACGAAAAGAGAGAGAGAGAGGGTCTCTCTCTCTCTCTAAAATGTATAGATATATAGCTGTTCTTCCAATCTCTGTTTTTAAGGATAATCCAAGCATCACTTTCAGTTTTATTTGTCAATCCTAACGGATGATAGACGGTCAAAATTACGAGGGAAAGATATCTGAGGTTACACATTAGAGACATAAATACTTTCTGTACACTTTACAGATTCGAATCTGATAACTTTACTCCATTCTTGCTATAGACATGTTTAAAAGATGTTTTTTTCGTTAACGATGATACTAGGTAATTATGTGACGTATAATTTTTTCCATTTTTTTAAATGAAATTGTGTAAAAAATGTCTTGACTATAACTTACATAGAAAATGTCTGTACCTACTAGTAATGGATAGTTTGTACCTCGTGTACGAAGAGCGCGTTTGGAGTAATTCTGGTCTTACTCCATCAGAAAGTCTGCACAACACATTGCGCTTGATATAAAATTATATTTTCAAATTTAACATGCACATCATATGCATTACTTTTATTTGTTAGCATAAACATTTATTTCAACATAAGAAAAAGTAATTCATACGTATTGAAAGCGGCCGTTATTATGGGGAAGGAACTTTTGCTTACTGTTGACGACAAGGCGAAAGAAGGAGGAGGTGTGCATCTGTGCATGTTGATTACGTAAGCAATTGCGTAAAATGAAAATATGAAATTGGGAAATAATTTTACTAAAATCAGAATTGAAGAGCATCAATTTTAACAAGGACAAAAATCCTAGAGCTCTAAATTACTGAGTAAAGAAGAAAAAAACATTTCTTGTCTGATTCACACTTTTTTGCTGATAAGTAAACTACTCGTAAAAACCACCACTACATGTTGTTGATTGTAAAACTTTTAAATTGGTTTTTTTAATTGCTGTAACGTCAAAAAATCAAATGATACAAATATTTCTACACTATTTATTGACTAGTATTCGCAAAAATCTATAGATTACGGTACACTTTGCTGAGCAATGCTCAGATCTAAAAATAGTGTCGGGCGCTGTCAGATATGACACCTCTTCTAAAAGACTATAAGAGCATCGACTCCGGAGAGGAGGAGGAAAAAGAAGAAAAGACGTCAAGTGAGGGGCACGAAATAAGAAGTAAAGAGAAAAGGGGGACATTCTGAGAGGAGAGGCCACAGCCGACGGTCACAGAAACAAGGGGTCATTTTTCTGAGACGAGTGGCCTCCGGTAGATGCAGGCAATTGAGACAAAATGTAATATAATATACAAACTGTATATAAAGGATTTAATAATATATTAATCGAGAAACAAACGCTCGGCACGTCCCTTACAGCCACTGTGCATTTAATCAGTTGTAATGCGAGGGAAACATCTCGGCATGTTAAATAAAAACATATTAGTAACTTGCTTGTATACTCGTGCATGCACATAGATGCTTGTCACAGCAATGTAGTGAGCTAGACTCGCTAGATATATTTTCCTAGGTTGCTTCCAATCAACGGGAGAAAAAAGAGGGCCTAGGGGGCTTACTCAGACGCTAACATTGGGGGGGGGGGCAAGGTATATCTTGCAGAGAAATCTTGAGTTATTCGCTTTCAAAAACATTTAGAACTCACAGAAATATAGAAATTATTCAAAGCAGCATATTAAAGCATTTTTCTTTAATATTCCAATTTTTTTACAAAAATATTTCGAATTTAACTTTTTGAACTTGGTTTTTACATGCTGAAGCATTAGCCCCTATGTCCACCGCCATTGTATACTCCTATTAGAGGGGCAGCCGAAACCTTTTGGTTGAGAAAGTACCAGTCTAGACACATGTTACCAAATTTTGCTGACAATGGTCGAAGATCAAAAATGGCCAAAATTCTGCTTACGTAAGTAATACTTAAACAGCTTCGTTATATTAGTCTCCTTGGCATAATACCGGTGGCAATAGGCACTAAGCGATGAAGTCAAACAGGTTCTGGACCGCTCACTGAGCGAGCTGTGGAAGGGGAGACGTTCCCCTTGTCTTCTGGTTTCACTATCCTTCCCGAGAAGTGTTGTTCTCCTCGTTGCCGTCTTCGAGATGATTAGTAAAATTAACATAATTGAAAAATAATTCCACCACAGTCAAAAATTAAATGGAAGCTGGATATCTTCATGATTTGATTCACCATTGTTTAAGATGATTTGAGAGTTACTTTTTGACGTGGGTAAATTATTGCGGCATTATTTTTCTAGTTATAATAATTTTACTATTCGTCTTGAAGTCGGTGACGTAACCTTTACAGCCGCAATACTGAGATATCTAGTATGACTTGGTCCGCTTTATTTTGGCAATCCCCCAAAACTCTCTCATTCCGGCAACCCCGAGCACAAATACCGTTGAATTTTTTTTTCACTTGATAACATGTTTCACTTTCCCCCAGTCCTGTTAATCAACCTCCAGTGGGTGGCATCAGCTTTTGTCCAATGCCTGATAACAGAAAGGGAGAGAATGGATGTTTTTTATTCTCTTCAGGTAGTTATACGATTAAGCGTACAGCATAAATGACAGAAAACGATCATTTTTCGTTTCTCTTCCTTGTTATTATTATTATTATTATTTTGCGTTGGGGAAGAACATTTATCAGCTCACGAGATCGGGAAAAATATTCTTCTTGAAAATCGGGGCAATAAGGTTTCGTGATTTCCACTGCGGCAGTTATAATGCGGATCAGAAAAAAATTTAAAAATCCCGTAAAGGAATAAGGAGCAGTGGAAAACACCAACGCTTTGGACTAGTGCTAAAACCAGAAGATAGAACGGACCTTTCCGTGACTCTACAGCTTCCTCTCGGAGATAGGTCCAGAACCAGTTCTTACTTAACAAGTTAGGCAGTTTGACACCCTGTGCCTACCGGTTGTGCTACAGGAGTGAGGGTGCAATATAAGCCTCGAAGTATAATCATCTGTGTATTCACATAAAGCTTCAATTGATTTGATCCGTTGATTTGTACCTTTCTTAAATACTCCTTCTATGTATTTTGAAAAGGGGAATACATATTTGAGGTAAAAAAAATGATAATCTAATTGATTATGCAGTTGAAATGCCTACAACATATATTTATTTAGGACGATATACAATTATTTATACAATTCACCAAATCAAATAAAACTATCATTTTGAGAAGACATATTCCATGTGAAAAGTAAGTAAAGTAAATCTTATTTTCTCTTTTGATTCTCCAGCAGTGTTTCCAGTTTAGGTCTTTTCAGAACCAATCAGCATCACCGGTTTGAAACTATGTCAATCGATTGACATCTTTGTTGGAGTTACTGTTAATCTTTCTTGCGCTTCTAGTCTATCTAATGCCATAGAGTTTACTCCTGTCAAAATGTTTTTAAGAAAATGAAGGTTAAAAGAGGTAGGATTTTTTTCAAAGCAAAACTAGACAGAGAATTCTCGGTAGTAAGGCTAAAAAGTTAGGTAGGCAGAACGGCTTTTTTTAAACAGACAAAAAGGCTCTTTACCTGACAAAGGCTTCGGGCGATGTTGTGCTATAAGCTTTTATTTTATCGGTAAAGAAGTTGAGGGGGCTACAACAGTAGAATGCTTTTTGCTTCATCCTCCTCTTGCACTGAATATAAACATTGCCAACATAGAACAAAGGCTTAGTCTTTGAAAGAAGAATGGGATTGGGAAAAGGATTTTGAATAAAAAGGAAAGTTTCCCTTCCCCGGTTTACCAAAAACTCGCTCTGCTTGCTATGGGGTAGATAAACTTAGCATTTGAATCTAATGCAACAGCCAGCAACTCTATCTGCCATGTGGGAAAATACTGTGTTTTTCTTTTCTTTATGCATTGGTTAGTTTATGCATTTCCCCTAGACCACGGAAATAATTTATCTTCCCATGTCATCAGTTGTATGAGTAATTTTTCCCAGCTTTCTTAGTACGTATGCATTACTATCTACTTATAAATATACATGCTTTTACCCTTAAAATTTCGTTTGCAACCTGGAATATTGAAGACCGTGGTTTGATTCTATAAGGGCCATATTCACCGACATGGTTCAAACTGTAGTCACAATTTTGGGATCAGAAGAGATCAACGTAGATTGGTTAAAAACCTGAATTTAACCAATCCATGTGGATCTCTTATCAAAAAATTATCACTATGGTTTAAACCATGTCATTGAATACGGCCCTAAATCATTTTCAATAATCTTACTCAAGTTTAGAAAAGCTTATGGGAAAAAATGCATATTCGCATAAGATGTAGTATTTAGTATATTATTTACAAGACATATGTACGAGTATATCCAGGTGCGTTATTTTGTGGAACACGAACTTCAAATGGCTCATGAAAATCGTTAATGCTTCTAATTTCAACGGCTTTCTGACGACGATGATTCTGTTATAAACTTACATGAATTGCGTCAAATCCATATATAAGTCAATAGAGTATTTCAAAAGCAATTTTTTTACTTCCTCGCTTTTTTTACGGTAAAAAACGTGGGGGGGATACTTTTTATGGTCATCTTATACTTTTAATAAAATATTTTCACCAATTTTCATATTCTTTTGTCAATATTGTTGATGGTATTAATGTATTGCACACACACAAACAACCTTTGATCCCGAAATCATTCTATTCTCTCGATAATTCACCATTACGTCTCATTATTAACCCAGCTCTAGCTGATCCGATCATGTCATCTGTTAATCCGCTAGTAACTTTAATGAGCACAAGGGTAGTAGTAGAAAGAGTAAAGCTTTCGTGTCTTTATCTAGCAAAGAGTACTTAGATTATTATTTTCGACGTTAGCACGGTATGAATTTCATCATATATAATGTTCGTTCAACCATAAATAATAGATTTACAGTGCTACAACAATTAATTTTTACTATTTTAATTTCAATTATTAGAATACAGACGTAGCTTATATGGTTCTAAAAAATATTTTTTGGTCATTGAACCAATAGATCAATTTCATTGTTTAGGCCAATCGTCTCTAACAATTTGTGGCAAAAAACTGATTACAGTCCTTTTGCAGAATGTGCAATAAAAATAGTGCCTATTCTATTACATTTGTAGCTCTTGAGTGAGAAAGTTTTGCTTCATATGCTAAGAGACTTGCATCGACTAATACCACATTCTAATCACATTATTTGTCACAGATCATGAAAATAAAAATTATATTTTTAGAAACACAATTACAAATTAAAATATTCCAAATCACACAAAATTATGTCAGAACGTACTAATACGAGCGTGATATAGGGTATTACAATAAAATACAGCTTTAAAATTTCCCAAATAGGATAAAAGAAATCGCAAAGAAGTCAACAAAATACAACCTGAATAATTTTCAAAAATGAAAATTTATCGTGAATATCGAAATAATTTTGAATTGAAGAATACAAATTTAAATAATTTTGAATTAATGAATTTTTAAAGCAAGTTCATCGGCGGTGCAAAAGACACTGGCTGAAGGAAAAAAACATTTCTGAGCGTGATTACCTAAGAAAGCTACGAGTCTAAAGAAAAATACTCGATCCTCGAACGTTTAATTACACTGTAAGAACCAGAAAAACTTGTACACCCACCTTTAATACCGTATAGGTCCGTTTCGAGCAATTCGAACTGCTGCGACATGTCTTGGCGTGAATTGCACTAATATGTGTAGGTATCCTAAAAATCACACCATTATTTTCTCAGTCCCCAATTTCATAACAGTGCGACAGAATTCATTCATTCTGTTATCGTTCATCCAGGGTCTTCTTCTGCTCGCACGTTTGTCAGAGATTTGATGCTTTTTCGGATTTTATAAATTCACGGTACGCTCTGGCGTTGTGCACAAAAATCTGAATTTCATCTCTACCTCGGAAATGGTGTGTGCCCGATGGGACCCAGGTATTGTAGAAAACATTGGATAACGTATTGAAAAATGACTCTTTTTCTTTTTTTTGACTGAAATGATATTTTTTTCTGATGACTCTTCCGATGATATTAGACACATTATTCTGTGATTGAAATTTCAGGAATTAACTAATCAGAACAACGATAACACTAGCCACCTTGAATCCTATAGTGTTTTTTTAAATTATTTTCTGGATATTTTTTACACTTTATTCAACGACGTAGCAATAGAAATAACTACGTACATTTATTCTTATAGCCTTTAAGAAAAACATTTGAACACCGAGGGAACCTATAACTATTTCATGATATTTTAGAAATCAAAAGAATTCGAATCTGTAAAGTGTATAGCAATTCGATCAATGAAAATAAAAAAAAAATGTATGTTGCAAATTTTTAGAAAAATTGTGCATAAAAAAATCGTAAAAAAATTCGGAATCCCGAATATTTCACGTCATTATTTTTACAATATATATCTGCTTCCCCTTTAGACATGTAACGTGAAATAATATAATGGATTGAATTTAATGCAGTTTTCCAATTACAGTTCGTACCCTAAAAAGAAAAAAGTATTGAATAAAAAAACTATGTGTATGTGCATTTTTTATTTCCTATTTTCAAATAAAACCAAAGTAATATTCAGGGAAGAAATAACATTTTTATATTTAAAAGCAGTGGCAGTGATTGCAACATAATTTTTTTTCTTTCAAATTTTTGTATGAATCCGGAAAATGAAGGATTTAACTTGAATGTCAATACGTAAAATGAGTCAATTTTTTTTTCTTCAAATGAAAGCATTTCCGAAATTCACAATCTGTTCGATTTCATTTTTCATTTTAAATATTTCAATTTTCTTTCGAAATTTTAAGCAATTCCATTGGTACATTTATTATTTGAGAAAAATTATTGAAAATTTCAGATACATAATAAGATTATACATAACAAAATATAATAGGAATATATTTTGACAAAGTGGATATACAGCCGTACTATTTTAATTAAATTCTTATATTTATTTTGTAATTGAAAATTAATTCCGTACTTAAAACTAAAATGACGATTTCCTATTGAGAGGACAGCTCTGAAAAATATATGATAGTTATAATTATTTTTTTTAATTTCGTTAAAAAATGATTAAAGCATGACTACTTATACTTAATTGAATTTGGTTATTAAGAAATGTATTATAATGATTTATATTTTTTACGTCTTGTAATAGTCTGTCTCGTGATATTATAAAAATTAAGTAATAATGTAAATTCTTTGAAATAATTACAAGAGGTCACACAATAACGTGCATTTATTAACGTTAAGGCTGAACACCTTGCTGCATTTTCAAGGCTGAATTGATCTCTCTTAGTTTAACAGTTGAAAAAGCAAATAAATACTAACACCACTTCTTGAGTCGTTAAACTATATACCATAATTTCTTTAGCATCGTTAATCAATGAATTATTTAATCAATTAATCAATCTCCAATGCTTGCCGGCAGTACACGTGAATGATTGATTGACGTAGTGGAAAAAAGTTTATTATGTTTATGATTAAGTTGATTAACGACCTTTCAATGTAGAATATGTTCATCTTATGGTGTCAAGCGAATTATTCAGATATCACTCTATATTCAATAAAATATATATTAATTTTTTTTTTCCAATCTGATGTATTGTACTTAGAAAAAGATTTTTATCGCGATGAATCGGCGATTTGTTCAACAGTTTCGGTTAACAAATTATACTTTCTTTCTCTCTAGACAACACACTAATCTATCACCATAGGGATTTAGTACACCTTTTTCCACCCTAGAAGTGATGAGCTGTGTCGGAAGTTCTCTCTTTTATTATAACTGAGCCAAGTCTCGTGTGAGATGTTCTTCATCTTGAAGCGACGCCATCTATATTCCCCCAGGGAAAATCCACACTCTTGATTATGGCATACATAAACCGGTTTTTTTATTTATCATGGGCAAAAATTACACTGATGTGCAGAATACCGAGTTGAAAAAGTTTCACGTCTTGATAATAATTAAATCACAAGTTTGAAGAAGATTAATCCAGAACATGATTTTTGGGAAACAGAACTAAAACTCTCATACATTTCGAAATTCGATTTTTTTTGAGAAGAACAAATTATGCCTCGAAATCATCATATTAAGTGGAATTATTCCATTATACTAACATAATTATTTTCGTTATTTTTGGATGATATCAGTGGTAAATTCTAATTGATCCACTTATCAGGTGTTATCTCCTTGTGATCCACTTATCTCTTCTTCAAAGTGGTGATTCAATCAAACTTAGCGTTATTAAATTAGAGCATAAGTTGTGTAAAATAAAATCAAAGGTTGCTAGGTGTTTAAAGTATTGTTAAGCTTATTATTTTGTAAATTACTTTACTTTTTTTAACTTCACACATAACTATCATGCATTTATTTCCGTATTAAATACTTTTGTTGTTAGAAATATCTTAACCGAAATTAATTAAAATTCACATTTATTTCATCTACACACATATTACGCAGGTATATGAATGGATAATATTTATATAGATACCTACATGGATGAGGATAGGTTGAGGGAGAAAAGAATTAATATGATTTGACGAACTCCATACATTAGACATTAATACATTAATATAATGATAATAATATTCTTAATATAATATATATATATATATATATAATATATATATATACTATATATATATATATATATAATATATATATATACTATATATATATATATATATAATATATATATATACTATATATATATATATATATAATATATATATACTATATATATATATAAATTAGAAATTATAATATATATATATTATATACTAATAAGCGAAGACGCGTGCCTGATGTTATGTAAGAGAAGTGTTTTCGTAAAATACGGGTGTATATGATCTCAAAATAAACTCAAGTCAATCATGAAATAACAGAAAATAATCGAAATATGAATTTGTGTAAAACCTCTTACCATTCAGTTAGTTTTAGCATATTTCGAAATTATTGCTACACCGTATCACCGAAGTTTTTGAATACCCTGAATATTCTCGACGTTCAGCTGGAATTTTCATAAGTTGCACTATATATCTGACAATCAAATTATGGAAAAGTGAACTTCAAATTTCTTGTGCATGCACGATTGATAAGTTTAATGATAATACGCATATCTCCTTGAGTAATAATCAGTCACATTTCAAATTTCTACCCAGTATGTCTCATGTACAGCGTCATTTTTTCTATAAATTCTGAAAATGCCATATGTTATAAGCAGAACACTTGCGATGAACATTGGAATTTTTTTATTGAAAACTAATATTTTCATTTATGCTTTCTTTTCCAACTTTTCTCGATTTTTCAAATTTAAATGTCTCAGCGAATATTGCAATTAGAAACGGGGATTTTTTTTGTTAGCCTTAGAAGACACAGGGCAACAAATTTGTAATTGGAAATCAGAAGACAGGTGAACCGTTTGAAAATTTTGAGTTTTGTATTTTATTACATTTTCACTCCTGAAACTGATAAAGAGTGGTTCCTAACCACATTTTGAGCATTTTTAAATTTAAATCACACCTCTACGACCAACGTTTAATAAGATAAAAGCCGAATTAGGATTTACAGGACACCCTGTATATAGAACATGGCACTTAATTATATTTCCATCCATTGAGCTGGAAAAATGCTTTCAAAGTGGAACACCAAACTCGCCACGGAAAATACTTGCATGCATAAATAAATACACCCACTTACGTATGAAAACTGTCGAAATAGCCGTGGGAATAGTATTTGGAAATGAATATATTAATAAATATATTATATTTTTTTTTCTAAGATACATTCGGAACACGTATTCCAGAAATTTCGAAATACTCTCGCAATGTTATTGGAGTATTTCAGTTCATCTCTCGGTGAAGAATAACCAGCTTGTGTAAATGGTAGAACATTCGAAATGTGTAACAAAGACAAGTGACGGGACGGTTTCTTTCCGTTTCTCACTGCTACACTTTCTATTCAAATGCTAAAGAGTGCTAATCGAAACTGAATGTCGGGTCGGAAGTCAGAAACGGGAAACGTTTTACCGTTTAGATTAAACTTTATCCCCCGGGAGATAAGAATGTTCCCTCGTCGAATAACAATGCGCATTCCAAAATTTTTCAACTCGGCTCTTGGAAAAGTAGGTTTTCCTTTCAAAATACTCTCCACGAGTTAAAATCTTCAATTGTTGGAAACGGCACGATTTCTTCCTCCGTTATATATATATATTTGAATAGTTTTATTATTTTTCTTTTCTTTTTTCGTTTTCATTTTCCCCTTTTGTTCCTGAAATTTCCATCACACGAAACTCATGCTCATCTCTGATGGTGATATATTCTTTTATATCATTTCCTATTTTTCGGGAAACGACCGAGTTTGACTTGACTTATCAATTTGTTCTTTTCATGCAAGAATCAAACGAATGAATGTTCATTATTTTTAGTAAATTTGAAAACTGCTTCAAAATAACCCCTTATATAAATTCTCATTGTTTACGAGAGAATATCACTTATCAGAATTTTAAAACTTTTTACTGACGTACTCGTTTTTCACTATCTTGATTTCCTGTTTCACAGATTTTTCGTAATTTTTATACTTATCCTCATAGTATTTACCATCAGGGCATATTTCATGTTTTTTTGTAAAAATATTCTTTGATATCAATTTTATTTACTAAATGTTTATTCATCCAATTTTCATCATTTTCGCGCTTTACTGGTTTATCGGTTTCTCACAGGTTTTTGACAGTATATATGATAATATAATATAAAACCCTTTATATTCATTACATATATCGTTATCTTCATATCAGTCCTCCAGTTGCAAAACTCATTCACGCCAACCAGATTTTTTACAGAAAGTGAAAAAGAAACTTTTGTGGAATGTATTTTTCCAGCCGATTGCTTGAGATTTAAAAATTTAACAGCATAACATTAACATTTTAACAAGCGTCAGCTCAAAAAATTCACTCTGCAAAAGTTTCTTTTTCACTTTCTGTAAAAAAATCTGGTTTGCGCATAACGAGTTTTGCAACTGGACGACTCATATATGCTAGTTCACATTTATCAATAATTTTTCAGATTTTTTGTAGGTTATTATTATTTTGCTGTTTATTTTTCGTCATGCTTTTATTTCAGTTTTTTTAGCGATGTATCCTAATATTGGAAAGTGATTAGTTAGTATTGTACACAATAAATTTTTGATATTTATTCATATTTGGTCTATAATAAAAATGATCCATACAAGAGTAACCCCTCCCCCCCCCCAACATTTCCAGATAGTAGTTCCCTAGTAATTTGATTCACTAATGGATTTGAACCGTTTATACACATTGTGTCTGTGTAGTAATATATGTCGATGCTATTGGCAAAAATATTTATATTACGGTCTCCAATAATTAACATGTTATTTTTGTTTTTTTGCAAAGAATATATTCAACTCTAGGTTGAATTAAATTATAGTAAACAGAGGTAATCACTTTTTATATATATAAGGAAATATCTAGCTTTATATTGTCAATATATTCATTTACGGCGCTTCAGCCGTTTTGAATTCCACTGATATTTGGATAAGCCTGAATTCATATCTAATGAATATAATAACGCCCCCCCTCCCAGATCCATTGCAGTCCCTACATTTAACAAAACAGACATACTCGATAAAACAATCATAATCATTAATGTCATATGTTGATTCATCATTAAGACTCATGGAGGGATTTTATCCCTTTGGGTCGAAAAGCGTTTGTTTGTTTAGCTTTTGTCTATTATTGTATATTGTATTGTTTATTTGTTCAATAAAAAAACATATTCGATTGTCATATTTTAGAGATATTATTTTCTCCATTAAACCCACTATGGTCCAGTGTATTTTATCCCTTTGGGTCGAAAAGCGTTTGTTTGTTTAGCTTTTGTCTATTATTGTATATTGTATTGTTTATTTGTTCAATAAAAAAACATATTCGATTGTCATATTTTAGAGATATTATTTTCTCCATTTAACCCACTATGGTCCAGTGTATATTTATATACAGAGTGATTATAAAAAAACTATCCCGACATATGGGCCCCTAACTATCATACCATTCACAGAAACTGAATGAAATTTTGGCATAAGGCATTTTGAGGTATGCGCTCAAGAATGATATGGAAAACAACAGTGTCACTCTAACAGTTACGGTTACGGTGAGAAAATTTCGAAAATATCAAATGGCAACACCAAGTTTTTTGTATTGGAATGTGATCTCCATTGTGAAAAACCCTAAATAGCGTTCGAACGGCAACTGTAGCATGAAAATCACCGGCGGTAGATAGGCTAAAAGTGAGGACAACCAATAAGGACAGAGAAGCAGCATAAAATAAAGCATTTTATTGTTTCACAAATTTTCCACATGACCCTGTGGAGGACTAATCAGGCTGGGATCTCAGCCGAAGAAACGGTGCGACGAATAAAACGAACATTAATGCTCTGGTGCACGGCAAAGTCCTTTTTACTTTTTCCTTGCCTAGCTCCGGGAATGTTCGTGCTACAGGTGCCATTCTAACGCTATTTAGTGTTTTTCAGTATGGAGATCGCATTCCAATACAAAAAACTTGGTGTTGCCATTTGATATTTTCGAAATTTTCTCACTGTAACCGTAACTGTTAGAGTAACACTGTTGTTTTCCATATCATTCTTGAGCGCATACCTCAAAATACCTTATGCCAAAATTTCATTGATAGTTAGGGGCCCATATGTCGAGACAGTTTTTTTATAATCACCCCGTATTTCTATATACATGGTCAACAGCCCATTATGACAATTTGTTTCATAATTTATTTCAGTATTTAAGAAAGTATATCTTTAAGTTTCACGGCATTAAAACGTACGGTTATATAAGTACAATAGTTTTTTAGCTCAAGAAAAAGTTGATTCCTTGGGAATGTCATTTTTTCAGAGATGCAGAAATATTTCTATTTTTGTAAACAAAATTATTTTCATTACGTTTTGATGGAATTGAACCGCAGCGGATTAATGAAAATACTTCCGCTAAGAAAACTCATATTATATACAACCATATAACCGGATCCTAAATATTGCTATAAAAAGCTCGTAACAAACAATGCATAAGAACGTAACATGCCCAAAGAGTTCTGGTATGCTGAGCCCTAACACACGCGCAGAAAGTGTGTATACCAGCAGTCGAACGCGTTCCGTGTTCAAGAGTACTGCCATCAGTTTCCCAATTTGGAAGTGAGAAATCTACAAATAATTATAATTTTGTAGTTGTGTATCTCTCTAATAGTTTTAAAAATCAACAAACAACCTAATATCTCCATCAAAAAGGATTTCCATATATCTTATTACCTAGTATACGGTATTAATACTAATTTAGTATACTACAAATCTCTCCCAACTAATGCAAGAAATGGAAAAATGTCCCTAAAATTTTTTCTAACGACACATTTTTTCATAAAAATGTTAAATTGCAATGTAAAAAAATACTTAACGAGAATTATCTTTGTTCGAATAAAATCTTTGCTTAACGGAAACATCCAAGCAAAAGAAAAGTTTACATCATTTCTTTTAATTTTGTGTAAGACAATAATTGCTTCATACGCATGAGAAAGTTATATATATATATTTTGTTTTACCCGTCATCCGTATGTGGTATAAAGTAAAGTTTTATAGGATAAACGTAATTTCCACGCATATAAAATACCCACACATTTATGTATATATTTATAATTTTCAATAATTGTAGTCAGTAACTTCGCTGCTGAAGATGATGCTTTTTTCTCCCAAGAGATCATATAGATTCGGCTAATGTAAGTTTTTGGAAACAGAAATTAATACCCAGCCAAGCGTTAATTTTTAAACTGTACCGCCTCATTCGCTCTGTACCCTTCCACTGTGCCTCATGGTTCATCGCCTGGGGCCAAGTTGGGTAAAGTAATGATATGCAGAAATAATTTCTATAATTCAAGCACAATTTTATCAAGGGGAAAGGAGAAGAATACACCCGCAAGTGGGGGATTTTTTTTAGCCTTCTCGCCCCCCTGTTTCCCTTATTCGGATTTTTTTTTTTTTTTTTTTTACATTTTTCCTATCAGAATGTCTTTTCAACCGGAAAGCTTCGTCAGTTGTGTTGGTGGTAAGGGGGTAGAAGAGAATCCTCCTAGTACTTAAGTATATCTCCCTTTCCCAAGACCCTTTTTCTCTTCTGCCATTGCATTCGATTCCTAGTGCCGCTGCGGGTCGAATCGATAAAAGGGAATCAATATCTACTCGCCCACCAAACTTTGGCGAACAAACGCGACCGTCGGCAGCGGTGTAATGCGAGCGATGTGACGAACCAAGGCACCGGGTACACTCTCTCTCTCTCTCTCTTTCTTCTAACTACTTATTCCTGTATTTTTACTTTTTTTTTTGTCTATTTCCAAAAATCTTATATTTCTTTCTTTTCCCCTCCTTGAAATATCAACGCCAATCGTGCCACACCGTTTCTGCTTGTTATATTGATGTTTAGGAGCAGTATTGTATTTTAACACAAAAAAGAGCTGGAAAAGTTGCCCCCAAAAAAACTGAAATATTTTCTGTAAAAAGTCTGAAATATTCCAAAAAATATATATATATATATATACGACCACTGTTGTTTTTTTTTTACAATGTGCTTAACATTACATTTTAATGGTGTTTTTTTCATATTCGGTTCAATGATTTTGATAATTTTTGTGTCAGCTTTTGTCTGATTCTGAAGAAAACTGATGAGGTTTGGAAAATATACAGGGTGGTTCAGTAGCTCTGACATGATGTGAAAAAATCATTCATTTAAAAAAGCTGTTAAAGATCGAGACATACAATTCAACGCATTTGAAAGAAAGGGTTTCAGAAAAGAAAAAAAAAATTGAAAATGTAGGTGCAAGTGATATCATGATGTATTTTTTCACAGAAGGCCGGCAGAATTTTTACAGTAACTATGAATTTATTGTCGAAATAATTTATGAACTGTGAATAATTACATTTGCACGGTAATGATCTACTACAGCTTAAAAGTGTCAATTGCTAGCAGCAAAGGTATCTACTCTACATTGTGTGTCATTGAAAAAGATAATGGATGTTTTTATATGAATTTCTGCGAAAACCAAATGGAATATGTTCTTCAAATCATTGCATGTTTACTTTTTGTTATTCTTGGATCACTTGGTAGATGGCAGCGATAAACAATCGCCGTGATCGGTAAAAAGCAGAAATCCGCACTGCTTTAAAATCATCAAAGCTCTACGCGAAATCATGTTGATTGATAAGTAAAATCCATGGAAATTACTTGTTTTTTTTATAGCATATATATAAATACCGGAAACTTTGAATAAACCCCATTAGCATGAACTCAAAAAAAAAAACGCAGGGAAATCAATTAGATCAAGAAAAAAATGTATGAATGTTCTATACATCCTCAGTGTCGTCGTAACCCACGGGCATACCAGACCGCGGTCCGGGGGCCTAAATTGAAGAAGGGGCCCCGTGAAAGTGAGATAAAACTAGATCCAATGAGAATGTTTTTTTTCTTTTTAAAGGCAATTTTGACATACAATAAACAAAAGTCAACTTGAAAAAATAAGTAAGATATGCCTCAGGTGTGAGAGGGATAAAGCTTTTAATACCTTGCGATGATTAGTTAATATAATATTTGGTCAAAAAACAAGGAATGGTTCGTTTCCAAATTATTTATTGTTCAATAGACAAAATATGTATGTTACGGCAAATGTGATAAATCGATTACTATGCATTCTAATTAATCGCCTTGGTAAGTTTGATAAATCAATCACTACCCAACCGTCGTTGGTAAATTTGATGCATACTGAAACCATTACCACGTTTATTGGCGATTATGCAAAATAACCAAGTGTCGTTGGTAAATTTGATAAATATGAAAAAAATTACAAAGTATGTGTGATGAATATAGTTGCTCCAGATTTAATGATAACAAATTTTACGACCATACCCCGATACAATGATTTACAATGCATGTATGAATTATCATGCATAGTATATGATACATAGTACGATATCATATTTACCAAGGCAAACCTTGGGTACTGTACATAATCACCGATAAAAGAGATATATTTTTCAAATTTGTAAAATCTACCAACGACGCGACACTTGAGTACTATGCATAATCACCGGTGAAAATGATTAATTTAGGGAAATTTATCAAATTTCCCAACGACGCTTGGGTACAACAGATAATCGCCGGTAAAAGTTATTTAATTCACCGAAATTCATCAATTTTAATAAGCGCTCACTGATTATGCATAATAGCTTATCATTATTTGTGATAACCAGATTTATCACATTATCGCATAACCGGATGCACATGCCATCCATCAGCACCCAAAGATCTCAAATTATTAACGCACATTAACCATTTAAAGACAAGTAGAATCCATTTAAGAAAAAGTTCTTATACATCTCACAGTATACATACAAAAAAAGTTATGCAGAATGCTCTTTTTTCAGCCTTTTCTTCACATGTATCCGAAGCGACAGGTGAAAAGCAGGTGCAAGGGTGAATAATTTATAACTGGGGGGAAAAAACATGATTTTATTGCGTTTTGAAACTTTTCCTGAAACAAAAGCCTCGAATACGGAAAAATTTTTTAAAAGTTTTTATCATTATTTTTATTTTATTTTTTTTGCTGCGGATACTTTAAACTGTTTTTTTTGAACCATCGGGGAATTCGCGGAGGATGAAATAAAAAGACGCCTCTTTTCTGGGCAAGAAAACCTCACATTGCTTTAGAACGGGCAGGAGTGAACAAACACACTGGCATATTTTGATCCCCTTATCTTTTGCATCACATCGTGATGGATGAAGGAATCTTTGTGCCAGTTACGTGTCACTCCTTTTCTATGCTCTTGAACTCTCGAGAAATACATTCTCGTCACAGTAAACGCCCGCAGAAATTCACAACCCATTTTATTTCCTTGTCGTCGATGTAGTAAACACTTTTTTTTTTTGTTCTCAGTCTATTCGACTAATATATGCCTGATTTCAATTTTTGGAAGTTCATTTCCATATACAGGGTGTCCTGTAAGTGCTAATGCGGCTTTTATCTCATCAAGTGTCTGTGTCTGTCGTCGAGGTACAGTTTCAAGTTAAGAAATGCTCAAAAGGCATCCAAAAATGATCGTGTACCAGTTTTGAGAGTGAAAATACAGTGTGTAACACAGTAAAAAAAAAATTGGAATTTTTATACGGTCCTGTTTGTTGCCCTGTTTCCCCTCAGACCAACAAAAGAAATGTCAAGTTTGCAAGTTTTGAGTGCAATATTCACTTTTCCAATATTCGATTCAAATATTTTAGCGAATATTGTACTTAGAAACTTCGATTCTTTTTGATGCCCTCAGTAGATACAGGTCAACAAGTATCTGATTGAAAGTTAGGGCAGGGGGACCGTATCAAAATTCATATTTTCATTTCGTACCATACGGCATATTCATTCTCAAAACTGGTGCAGGGCAATTCTTGAACGCCTTTTGCGCATTTTTTAAACTGGAATCATACACCTACGACACGATTGGGATAAAGGCCACATTATCACTTACAGAACATCTTGTATATTAGACTCTGGAATACTTGGCCTAATGTAGTGGAAGTGATGGGCGAGATAACAGAAATCTAGAAAGGCCGGAGTACTATAAAAGCTCACTTTTAACTTCCACCCATAGCATCAAACACAAACTTTTTATGAAAAAACCCACCCTTATTCATATTTGCTGACCTCTATGTACATGCGTGTACTTAATAAATGTTTGTTATGGACGGAATTGTGCGTTTTAAAAATTTATTAGAGTTGACGATCCAAGAATAAAAATATTAGACACATTTTTTATTTTTTAGGTTTTAGTATAAATTCTTTTATATGTACACTTGTGTTTAAAAATTAGGGGCGAGATGGTTTTCTTGATATAACGGGGTGCAAAAGCGTTCCAAATCGACACAAATAGTATCATAAGATCTCCAAGACGTAAGAACTGGGGAAAACTAAACACATCTTTCCTAAAAAGAAATCCAAAGTATAAAAAAGAACTTTATTGAAAAATTGGAGAGAAGACCGAAACGTCCATGTGACAAGTGACTGGAAAGGAAAACCCACCCTTCAGTAGGAGATATGATCACCCCTGATCATCTGTCCATGCTGAGTACAAGGTTGTAATGAGCTGTTGAGGCATTGCTGCCCATTCCTGCTCCGGAATCGTTGCTGGCGGTTGGTGACGTGCTGACGAACCCCCAACCTCGCACTTTCCGAGCGCATGCTCTACCATTAAGCTACAGAGAACAGACATTTACTTCCCTAACTTTCCTAAGTTTACGCAAAGAACACTATGTTCCTTCGTGTCCGGAAAATTCACCGCCAGCAATTCACCGACAACAATTCACCGCCGGAAAATTCACCGACCAACAATTCACCGCTAGGAAAATTCAACGACCAACAATTCACCGCTAGGAAAATTCACCGACCGACAAGTCACCGCCATGCAATTCACCACTAGGAAAATTCACCGCTAGGAAAATTCACCGACCGACAATTCACCGCCATGCAATTCACCGACCGACAATTCACCGCCATGCAATTCACCGCTAGGAAAATTCACCGACTAGCAATTCACCGACAACAGTTCAATGCGAGGGAGTGAGCGATTGAGTTACTGAGTGAGTGACTGAGTGACCGAGTGAGTAAATGATTGAGTGACCGAGTCAGTGAATGAGTGACCGAGTGAGTGAGTAACCCAGTGAGTGACTGAGTGACAGAGTGAGTGAGTGAGCGAGCGAGTAAATTGGTTAGTGAGTGAGGGAGTGAGTGAATGGTCAGTAAGTGAGTGAGGGAGTGAGTGAATGGTCAGTAAGTGAGTGAGGGAGTGAGTGAATGGTCAGTAAGTGAGTTAGTGAATGGTCAGTAAGTGAGTGAGTGAATGGTCAGTAAGTGAGTGAGTGAATGGTCAGTAAGTGAGTGAGTGAATGGTCAGTAAGTGAGTGAGTGAATGGTCAGTAAGTGAGTGAGTGAATGGTCAGTAAGTGAGTGAGGGAGTGAGTGAATTGGTTAGTTAGTTAGTTTTTAACCTAGTAGTGTCACAAATGATTAAAAAATCCGATTGTTCCGATAACGAATTTATGATGAAGTGTAGATTTGAAGACACTTGGATCGGGCGTCCTCTTCGTCGTGGTGGTCGTCGCGCTTTGACATCGACATTCGGAACTGCTTTCAAGGAACGCGTAACGATTTACCAACAATTCTATAGAAGGATGGCATCGAGCGTTCCAACAGCAATTATCTGCTCACCACCCAGATATATGGAAGTTCATCGGTGCCATAAAAAGAGAACAGAGTTTGAATGAAGTTCGGATGGAGCAAATTGTAAGTGGACAAAACCATCACATTGATTAGGAGAAAGAAATACCGGGACTCTGCGCAGAGATTAACATACCCCCTGTGAGTGGCCACGAAAATTTTTAATTTTTATCAATTTTAAAACGAATAAAATCCAGGGCCCACATCCAGTAACGGGGACCCAATACGCAGATATTTAGTGGGGCACCCATACACTGGATTTATCTTGGACTTCCGCTGTTGAAAATTCTACAATGTTAAACGACAGAAAAGAATGAGATTCATCCAGTGCCCCCAAAATGAAACGAGACCCCTGACTCGGAAGCCAATCGGGCATCCCCCTGTGAGGGCCACTGCAAATATTAATTTTACCAACGAATAAAATCCAGCCGCCCCCCCCCCCCCACGCAATTACCCTTGACCGAATCCGCAAATTTTATGGGGTCCCAGACTGGATATACCTTGGGCTTCCACTATCGCAAGGACCCCTGGAAATGAAACCTTTTAACTTCCCCATGAAGGTATATGTGCAATCCCCCGGGTACCCCGACCCTGTATGTTGGGAGCACTGGTGATATATGTACATTTTACGTATACATACCTCTCGGCATGACCCCCACGAGGGCAGGGCTGGCAGGGGCAGGAACGTTTCTTATCGCTTTTTGATATTTTCACACTATAAATTAAGCACAGAGGGGCCCGTGAAAAAGCTGGTTTGGGGGCCGCCATCTATTTCAGCTTAGGGGACCTGCTGTAGGATGTGGGAAACTCGGGGTATATGCACATTACTTGGTCCCGATGTGTCAAATGGGTCCCGATATATGCAAGAGTTAAATGAAAACTTGATCCCAAAATCGTAACCGACTTCCGTAATACAAAAACGTAACAGATTTCCATCACTCAAAAAACGTCACCGACTCCCGTAATAAAAAAATCGTCACTAATTTCCGTTGCATAGGAAGTATATATATACGTATATAGTAAATATAGAGTACATATAGATACGCACTAAGGCGGGATTCCTGAAAGTTCATCACGTGAAATCGCGGGTAACAGCTAGTTCATCATAAAAAAAATCCATTGGTTACTGATGATCAGCGATGTTTTTTATAACATCAAAGTGATAACAGGAGATGATTTTAAGCATTTTTAGGAAGTTCATTCATCGCTTATCCACTTACTTAATTATCTTTTAATTCTGTTATTATTATCCCTTTTAACATTTCATTAGAAGTTTCTGAGTAAAACAGAGTTAATGGAATTTTGTTCAATATACTATCTTGTATTGGGCAACAGCAATTTGTAATTTATACAAATACAAGGCCACAACAGGCAAAACGCCCAGCGAGAAAAAGATGCCCACAATGAATATGGATGCCATATATTTCAAAAATACAGCAACCCGAATCCGTATCATCTGAATTTCTTCTCATAAAGTCATTATTTAAACTTTCTGTCATGTTTTTATGATATGGCACTTATTCACTCAATAGATCACTCACTTACTAGATCGCTCACTCACTTAGCAGCTCGCTCGCTCGCTCACGGACTGACTTACTCGCTCATTGAATCAGCAACCCACTCGGTCACTCAGGGCCGTATTCACCGACATGGTTTAAACAGTAGCCACAATTTTTGGATAAGAGATCACCATAGATTGGTTAAAAACCTGAATTTAACCAATCCGTGTCGATCTCTTATCCAAAAATTGTGTGTGTGTGTGTGTGTGTGTGTGTGACTACAGTTTAAACCATGTCGGTGAATACGGCCATCAGTCACTCACTGGGTCACTCAGTCACTCATTCACTCACTGGGTCACTCACTCACTCACTGGGTCACTCACTCACTCAGTAACTCAATCGCTCATTCCCTCGCTAACTGACTCGCATCGAACTGTCTTCGGTGAATTGCATGGCGGTGAATTGTTGGTCGGTGAATTTTCCTAGCGGTGAATTGCATGGCGGTGAATTGTTGGTCGGTGAATTTTCCTAGTGGTAAATTGCATGGCGGTGAATTGTTGGTCGGTGAATTTTCCTAGCGGTGAATTGCATGGCGGTGAATTGTTGGTCGGTGACTTTTCCTAGCGGTGAATTGCATGGCCGTGAATTGTTGTCGGTGAATTTTCCGGCGGTGAATTGTTGGCGGTGAATTTTCCGTAAACCATGTTCCTTTGGGATGAACGGGACTACGAAATAGCCAGCCTCCTAACTGAGCAACAGCTCATAACAAAATTAGCCTCTGCAACGAAACAATGGACGAACGATGAAAAAGTATCCACATAACGCGTAGACCTCAGATACGTCATTCATATTGCAAGAGGTTGTTTGCTTATCATAATAAAAAAATAACTTTTTATTACTTCACTTTGTGCAAAAAATTCTGTTTTTAATTGCAGAATTCGAGAATTGCTGAGGGGAAAAGAAAGCATAGGCAGCGTAGGATGAGCTTGCCCGTTAGTTTATGTGGTTCCCTCATTTCCAGAGATTTGTAATTCAAATGTCTAAGCGAACAGTGATTGAATTAAAGCATTTTTGAATTTTTTTGTTGGGCTGAGGAGAAACAGGTCAAAAACTTTCTAATTGGATCTTTTAAGGATAGGGTGTCCGTATAAAAAGTTAGTTTTTTGTATTTTAATAACTATACAACCCCTTGCAATATGAATCACGTATCTAAGGTCCAAGCGTGTTTTGAATATTTTTTCAATTGTAATATGCCTCTAGAATCAACAGTTCAACAGTTATAACTATTCTAGAATAAAGAGACTTTCCTGTGCACTCTCTGTGTGTGTGTGTATATATATATATATGTACACACATATAAAAATCGTTCACTCATAAATATATATATATATATATATATATATATGACTGAAAGATTTTTTCCAGCCCAATACATCAAGAAATCAGAAATTTTTCTGGATATTATTTCGAAGTGAACTCGGAAAAAAAGTCATCTAGTCTCCGACAGTTCCTCTTGATAACAGGGCAAGTGTGATGCCGTGTACACCACTGGACACACGACATCTTCCTTATTTAACGCACTGTGACGTGAGGCGCTGAAGTAGAGACAGTAGTAGTAACCTTCCCTTAACTTCAGGAAATGGCCACCAGGTTTGACGGTAGAGAAAGAGTAAGACGCTTTTTTCTCAGCCTAATGAATCAAAGAATTAGACAATGGGTTCGCAAGAGGATCTGAGTTCAATTCCCGGTGGAAACCAGATGACTTTTCCTTCTGAGTTCACCTCGGCATGATATCCAGGAAAAATGTGTAATTCCTTTAAGCAGTATTATTTCTGTGTATTCATTTGTGAATTATCCACTTTTTTTTTCATGACTCTGGAACGCTGGTTATTAGTAATGGAATAATTGCAAATGATATTATACTTGTTTCATTTTGCGCACAGAGCCGTTCAAGCATTTTTGTTTGTTATACGAGAGAGACAAAATCCTCTCTAATACCAAAATATTCCTCCTCTGAAGCAATAGAGACCCTCAGCTATTATCTAAAGCCTTTGTCGTAATCAGACCAAGAATTTCCTTGGTCTTTGCTAATCCCTTAGATTAAACTCGATATAGCTAATTCGCTGAACTAGTCCTTCTTCCTCCTAAAACCTTTGAGACAATCAGAGAGACTGCTATTTGCTCTCCTCAAATAACTTGCCAGCTCACATTTCGCTAATGCTTCCTTCCAACACGTATTAGAGAAAATGTAGAAGGTGTTGACCTAGATCTAAGAGGCGTAGCAGTAAAACTTTCTTTGGTGCTGCGGGAACGATCAAGAGCAAGTCGTTCTTACCTTAACCTAAGCAAAGACTTTTCTGTAACTCTTTCAAACTAGACATTTCTTGCTTTTGCTAATAGCTGAGGATTTTTATACGATCCTCAAGCACGTATAGACAAACGGTTGAAAAAGCGTTGAGTTGTTTTGTTTTGTTTTTTGTTTTGTTTTTTAACATGAGCATTTTACTTTTTGCAAAAAAAAAAAAAAAATATATATATATATATATATATACTGTAATTTTCATCTGATGCGAGCTAAAAATAATAGAATTTTACAATAACAATCTGTATTATTATTTTTTTTTTAAAAAACTGCTTTAAAATATCGTCCTAGTATGTGAGTTATTTTATTTAAGGGATGCACATTCACATACTGTCGGTCCCTCTTATAACGCTCTCACTTACAATGTTTTTCCACTTAGTACGACTTATTTTCGTGGTCCTAACACTAACAAATTGTCATTAAGATTTCCCGTTTCAAGGGTTTTCTCACTTACAACGTTTTTTCATGACGATTTTTAGAAAAGGTTATAAGCGGGATCCACTGTATTAGAACACGTATTTTAAAATATGAGTGCTAAGATATGAGTACACTGATGCAGTGATACAGGGTGTCACACAATCGACGGACGAATTTTAAAATGGGATAGCAAGAAAACGGTGACAACTAACGTCATTCTTGAGAAATATAAATACGCGAATTTCAGCTCCGTCATTCATGTTGCAGAGAGTTGTATAGTTATTAAAATTTAAAAAAAACTAATCTCTTATATGGACACCCTGTGCGCAAAAGCCCAATAAGAAAATTTTTGCCTTGTCTCTTTTCCCAACAAAAACATTTCCCCGTTTCTAAGTGCAATATTCACAGAGATATCTCATTTCAAAAATCGGCGAGAAGTTGGAAAAGGAGCGTTGTCCGTTAGTTTATGTTGTTCTTTCCAAACATTTCTCCAATTTTTTAAGTAAAATATCTCAGCGAGTATTGCACTTAGAAAAGTGCAATTGTTTTTTGTTGTCATCAGAAGAGACAGGACAACAACTTTCTAATTGGGATATTGGGTCCAGATTGCCCGAAATTTTTTTTTTCTTTTTTATTTTAATAACTATATATCCCTTGCAACACATGAATGGCGTATCCGAAATTCATGACTTCGCACATTTGTGTTTCACAAGAATGGCTTTATTATATCTGCCAGTTTCCCTCTTAAGGTGTCCGACTACTCTGGAAACATCATTTTGGACGAAAATATCTTTTTTTTTTATGAAAGCCCCATTTCTTGTAATTCCAAAGCAGGTCTTGTTTTGTCTATGTAACGTTTAGAACCGAAGTTACGTCCACTTAGTGTTTCTACATACAAGTATTCCGCAAATAAAAACTTTGTGAGCAGGGTTTAAGACGAATGTTATTTTCGATATTTTACTTCAGAACTTGAAACATCATTTCTAAAAATCTATTGACTGAATCATACAAAATTTTAATATGGCGTTTTGTTATATATTTTCAAGGATATGCACCAACATTTAAGGTCTATCACATATATTTGTCAAATTACAGTATTTTACGCAT
This sequence comes from Pholcus phalangioides, assembly GCF_987345545.1. Lineage (NCBI taxonomy): Eukaryota > Metazoa > Arthropoda > Arachnida > Araneae > Pholcidae > Pholcus > Pholcus phalangioides. The sequence continues at coordinate 36,825,576 of NW_028301600.1, read as the reverse complement.
GATATGTATAATATAGATTTGTATAGACATGTATAACAGATTTGAGTGCAACTTATGAGTATACCATACAATCCTTTGAATTTGGATGCATAACGTGAATCATCACTAGTTAATTGTACGGTGAAAATAACAAAAATTTCCATTCACAGAATTTTGTTCAATTGTGTTTCGAATATTACATGAATTTTTCTTGATAAATTTGACATAAAGAAGTGATTTTTTCATAGAAAATTACATAGATTTACATTATAAAAATTACATAGTCCAAAATTTATTATTGTTTTCACCATTTTGGGACACTTTATATTAAAATTGTCATTAAAGTGCACTTCAGTACCATTTGAAAGAAAAGTGACAAGAAAGGTAGTCAAATATCTTAAATGGTTCCCATTAGTTTCCATGGTAATTGTTGAAGTGAATAATGTGGCTGAATATTGTTTATTCGACAGTTTTTCTGGATTACATTGTATCCTGCATGTTTGTTAATCGTTCATCTACTGATAATACTTTAAAGTACCAAGTTAGATAATTTATTTTTGGTCTTTAATTGGAACTAAAATGGCCTTCCAAATAATGTTTACATGGTAATTATTTATTATTGTTATAGTTATATTTTTAATCACGTTAATATAATTTTCTTCTTATTCTACATTTCATGTTCTAGCCTATAAAGAGTTAAACTTTCAATGGCCAGAGTATAAAAGATAAATAAATCTTTTTTTATTGCAGTACTATTTTTGTTCTTAATTAGATTATTGAGCAGCATTATTTATAAACATTAAAAGTAAATTCTTCATCGAAAAGTTCTCTTGGAAATACAAAAATTAAATCGCCATATTTATCGTTAGATTTCTATCAACTTATAAGGAATAGACACATTTTATGTTTAGGAAATCTTTTGTTTTCTTCCTCATTCTATTGACAAAATATACATATATGATAATGGGGAATGTAGAAAATAATTTTTTTTCAGCTGTATCAAGACGAATCAACTCTCTCACGTCAATTTAAGCGGTTCTCATTATAATTGGATTAGGCCTGAATGTCGACGGTGGAAACGTAGAGTATTATTACTCAATCAAAGTCCAAATATATCCAAATTCACGTCATTTTAACTTCATTCTAAGCTTGTCTCATGCCTGCTTATCAATTCCGTTAGTTATAATGGAAGATTGACAATTTCAGTTTGAAATGCTCAGAAATACCATTGCTGTTTTGTGGCTACTCAAATATAGAAGCCCGTTAAATGCTGTCCATTGCAATTATCTTTTCGAAAATAATATTAACAGACATTTCAATGTAGTGTATAGACAGTTGCGAATCCTTATTCATAAGCGAAGAAATAGTTGTGTTGCTGGTGATATTCACATAGCAGACGTGACATATATTTTATTTTAGTAGCTATAGATGCAATGCATGGACGTATCGGTATTTCAAAATAATCCAGCAAGTTCTTTGTTGATACAAGCATATTAACATTTCTTTTTATAAAAAAGAATTGATTTTCTTTGCTTTTAAGGCCTTCGGGGAAAAATGCGTATGAAGACGGGGTCAGGTAATGATGCAAAGAAGATACGAGAAATCGATGCACCGAAAATTATCTGGGACCAAACTTTCGAGAATATTCGCTGGCACTCTGTTAGGTGATGCAATTTACGATGCATACAAAGATGAGTTTTTCTGTTGGAAATGGTTTTTTGTGTATATATATTTATTCCTTATATGGGGCACATTGGACAAACCCTTTTGAGTGAGAAGGGAATACACACACATGCATACATATTCTACTCTATAACTCTTGTTTATATTTGTAATAAGCGATCTATTTTGTTCTGCTTGTGTGCAAAACTCATATGCAAACATACACTATATTTCCAAAAGTATGTGTCCTTTTCGGAGTTTAGATATTGTTTCAAATTTCTAGAAAAAATACTGAGTGAATCATTCTGCAAGTTTGATCATATATATCCTATATTGATACTCACGATTTCCGGTAAAAATTTAGTCACGAGTGCATTTAACACTAGAACCGCGGAGTGGGTCCATTTGACCTAAATCAAACTTTGTTTTCATTTATCTCAAAAACTTACCGGCAGATGTTAAACAAATTTCGTGACTTTTCATGATATCATATGAATATTAATTCACGAAAATTTCATTATATTCCCATTTCGTGTTCTAGAGCTATAAGCACTTATACCTAGAACCGCGGTTTGGGTCATTTTGACCCAACGTACTATTCTATAGGAAAAAAGGGGTGTATAATTTTCTTGGAAGTGGTTACCCTTTCTAAAAAGTATTTGTAAATGAAGATAGTGAAAAATAAAGGTCTTTCAAGGTCAAGGCCAATTCATTGTCAGAGCAGATTATCTTTTTTCAATGGGGGAATGGCAAGTAGAGCTAAATATTTTTTTATTCCTTTGTAAACTTGAATACCTGGAATTAGTAAAAGTTTAACTCTAGAAAAAACGTGTAGTTGAAATTTCTGTAGGCAAACGATGTCACAGAAAAAGAATAAAATTCTTGCCTGCATCAAATACGTTTTGAATGGATTTTCAAATCTTGGGAAGTATCAGCGTCCAACGAATCTCTCTCTTTCAGAGCACATAGTGATGCAACTGATCAAGTCATTTGAGAACAAGGGCAGAAATGCCTCAACCGACACTTTTTTTTTCACTACACTGAAGCTGGCTCAAATGCTCTATAAACCAAAAAATAGAGCTTAGTAGAGATGGTGAGACAAAATCGAAGAGCAATATTATCTGATGCAATAAAGATAGTGAAACTACAGTTTTATAGAACAACGATGCCACAATTACAATTTATCAAGGAAAGAACAGTTTAAGTTTTTCATTACTCAGCACGCTTCATCTGGCAGTCGATATTGGCAGTAGTAGCCCCAAAAAGCTTCCACACACACAGAAACTATTTCACACTACAATTCAGCAAAGTGTTACGATCGCAGTTGTAGCGATCAGATGCCCAGAAAATATTCGGTGAAGGTGCAATATCACAGACGTTTTCTACAACATCCTGTACCTGACTATATACATATTCCTGTATTTTGTATAGCGCAGTACAGAAGACCAGAATTAGTTTTTGGAAAGCAGTCCTCTAAAATTTTATTGAAGAACTGCGTTCATCATACGTGTTGCACTTGCGCAAAAGTGTAAATTAATTAATTAATTATTAATAGTAATAAATAAAAATAAACGATCTGATGTGTCAGGTAACATAAAAATGTGGAAACAAAACTGTTAATTTTTGCATGGGATGTGCAACTTCAACATGCGATGAATGTGCAAGAATAATATAAAACATTTTTTCTCAACTGCTCTCATAAATTCCACTTATCAGTAAGAAATCAATACTTACTTGACAGATTCATATTATAGACTTTCTCATATTCAATTTGACACGCTTATTTTACATCTTTGTCCTATTATAAGATTAGTGAAAAATGTTTTTGAATGTAGTAAATAATGTATACTAAGTCTTATTTTTACTGAATTACATCATTTTTTAGCTAATTTTGAAGCCCATTATATATTCATAAAAAATATAATTTTCCATTATAAATACGCAATTAAACAACATTGAATAAGAGTAAGGAAAAACCCAGGAACCAAAAATGAATTGCTTTTTTTTTCGCTATGAAATACCGTTTTTTCACAGTTTGGGTCAATTTGACCCAGTCCGCGGTTCTAGGTATACCGAAAGTGCCGCGGTTCTAGTGTTAATGGACTGACAAAAAATTAAATTGGAAAAAAAAAGTTGTTGATCAATATTTTACTAACTTTGTGAAATACTTCTGTGTACTTTCGTGAAAAAACACTCATGTTCACGAAGATATGAATATTTTCTATACGAAATTCTAATTTCCAACGCGAGATTTTTGCTTATAATATGCCGAGTTTTCAACCAATTTTTACCAAACCAAATTTACGGTAAGCATCACGTTATACATGGGACATATTGTATAGAATATGTAGAAATTTGAAATGTAACAAATTACCATTCAATGAGATATAAGTATTTTCAGTAAATGATAATTAATTGGTTTTATCGGTCTCTTAAATGCACTAATATAAAGTATATAGAACGTAAATTTCAGAGCGATTTGCCTAGTATTTTTCTACGAATTCCAGAAAAAATGTCCGAACTACAAAAAGACACTGACTTTTCGGAACATAGTACATACAACATTAAAACAAGCAAACTACAAAGCAACGGAAAAAAAAGCACATAATATATTGTATTTTTAAAAACAAAAAATAAATATAAATATCCATGATAAACACGACTGCTCTTGATGTGGTAATCATATATGCTAATGAATTACCTATATTCGAAAATATCGTTCATATCACTGCAATTTCAAAGACATCCATCTAAAGTTCGGTCATTATCACACACTGTGAGATAATTTACAAGTATTAAAAGAGGACACAAAAAGCATACAATTTAATATGATACTTTAGGAGAATAGTTTTGAAACCGCTATCGTTGAAATTTCTAATTTGTGATAAATCCTGAGTCGTATTATTTTAAAGGAGTTGGTGTGTGCGCACACATTTTCTAATTTTTAAATACTATGAAACTTTCTGCGCCTAACTGTGTTAAATGTTTTGTTCTACCTGTAATAAAAATATTTTTAAAATATTTGAATATAAACTGCTGGCAGGCATTACACATGCTAATGGTTTTCACTAAAATGCGTTTTCCTCAAAACTAAGTTTTTTGTTAGATAAGAAACATTTCTTTGGAACACCACTCATTCATGTGTCTTGAATCTGTGTGTCTCTCAACACTGGTGTTACATACTTAAACATGAGTATAATTTATAAAAAATATTTAAAAAAAATTTATACCACAAAATATTGGAAACTTTTGGTGATTTTTGAAAAAGTTTCATATTGTTGGAGTTAAAATTCGATATAATGAAAAAATGTTCCTTCACTAACAAAAAACTTATTTTTGAGAAAAACGCATTTTAGTGAAAAACATTAGCATGTGTAATGCCTGCCAGCAGTTTATATTAAAATATTTTAAAAATATTTTAGTACAGGTAGAACAAAAACTTGAACACAGTTGGATGCAAAAATGCTCGTAGTATTTAAAAATTGAAAAATTGGAAAATGCCTTTTTTTGGAAAATTTGCGTGCACGAACCTCTTTAAAAAGTAAAAATCTTATTCGTTTCAACCTCACATCGTATACTGTATATTATCTCTAACAAATATATTTGTTCTAGCAGATCAAGTTATTCAGTAACTCATGTCATGCATTTTCTCAGAACAACAACTGATCAGCAATTGATAAATAATGTATCAGCAATTACTCACAAAACTTATAACGTTGGATTTTAAACATGTGATTTTCTGTGCCGTGTATTTTATAAAAATGAAGAAATGCTGTCAGTTGAGTTTCGAAAACTATAGAAAACATAATACACTCTCTGGTAAAAAAAAATTATCAAAGAACAACTCGCAGAAAGTATATTTGAAGCGGAAATTAATTGCGATTCATTCCAATGTAGTTAACAATTCAAATGAGCACTTTTCACGGTTTTGTTATGCCGTACTCGAGGAAAGTAAACAATGTGAAGTAAGAAACTCTTTTAAAATCCTCATACAGTTAAAGGAGGAGAAAGCTATTCTTTGAAAAGTGAACATAAAATTAAGCTACCAGGGCATAATATCACCTATAACCGATAACGCCTTTCTTATTTACTAAAGACGAGCACTTCGATGATGACAACAGCCAACATTTTATTTTTTAACCGATATTTCGAAGTAGTATTAATTACAAAATCTAGGTATTTACTCACGTGGATCAATAAAGAAATGATGTTTTCGCTGCTCTTATGGAAACCTGGAGATGAGGAGGGGAAAATATTTATCGCCATCTGTGGGCATCCTTTTGATTATCTTGGAAATTTTTATTCCTCAGAAACATTATGAATACTTAAGGGAGGCAACACGAAAAAAAATGAATCCTGTGTATTATTTTTTTCCCTTCAACGTATCCACAAATATTTTTATGAATTTAAGTTACGATGATAACATTCTCACTCCATGAAACAAAGTTTAAATAGTTTGTTCCTCATTTAATTTCTCTGTATTGGTAGTATGTATTTTTCTTGAAAATTTCCCAACTCAGTAAAGAAGTTACTGCCACATATTTTAAAAAAATATTAATAATAATAATATGCGAAATTGTTAGAGTTATTTATTAGTGAAAAATATTCCGGGTTTTATTCGTAACGAGATAATAAAAAGAAAAATAAATTTTTATCCGTAATTAGATTGTTCTGCAACATTGTGTAAACTTTTAAAGTAAAATCTTCGTAGAAGGAAAATCCGCCTATCTGCTTACTGAAAATTCACTTTTTTTTTCCCCTTAAGACTGAATATATTAATAATTATATTTCTTTTGCTTTTCAATTAAGTTCTATATTTCACATTTTCTGAATTCTATTTCTGAAGTAATTATTATTTTATCAAACAAATCTTATCTTCGTGATATAATGATGATCCTTATTATTTCGAAAAAAAATTATCTGTCATAGAATGGTGGCAAATAAATTCCATTTCATATCTATAGCATATTTTACAATCTCATTATTTCTTCGTTGATAAGAAAGATCAAGTGGAATGCAATGATTTTTATATATTTCAAAGAGATATATGCAACACGAGCGATGATTTTATATACAGTGGATACTGACTGTGGGCTTATAAAGTTTTTTTCAAAAAAATTGTCATGAAAAAACGTTGAAAGTGGGAAAATGCTTCAAACGGGAAATCTTAATGCGAATCATTTAGAGTTGAGACCACGAAAATAAGTCTTACTAAGCGGGAACATGGTATAAGTGGGAATGTTATAACCGGGATTGACTGTATAAGTTTGTTGTGTTTGTTTGATGTTCTCACGAAGAAGAATCGTTTAATTATTCAAATCATGAATGAAATGTGATATATTTGTATTCAAATTATATTATTTTGGATAGATAGGAGACTACGTAAAAAAATTATCACTCGTTGGTGAATGTGCCTATCATAGTTCATGATAGTAAACAATTTTATTAATAGTACCGTAAACACCCTCTACTTTGCCCCTGGAACCTTTCTTTGACCCAAAATGATAAAATAAAAAAAAAACGTACTCTAAAGAAATTTTGTAATTCAGCTTTGTCAAGTTAGGTAGGTGACTAATTAGAAATACAGCCTTTCATTTGCAAGTATGAATAAAATTCCGTTTAATCTATTTTTTTCTGAGAACATTAATTGAAAATTTGAGTAACTTTAAAAATGCGCCCTACTTTGGCCCAAAATTTTGATGAACCAAAGTAGGTCGTACTATTGCAATCTTTGGTAATAATTTATTTGTTAGTAAACATAAATATACATTGAATAATTATGTTAATTTTTTAAATGTCTATTCTATTCCAAGTTTTTGTTTTCAGACTGGGAAGATGGCGTATAAATACAAGTTTAAAACAAATTTTAAAACAAATCAAAGGTAAGCTGCAGGTAACTTTAAAATACTTCGAATCACTATTAAAAGCAAACGTGAAAATGAATTTTCTAGTAAACCAGGCCATCCCAAATTTTTAGTGACGAGGAAGAACTAGCATTTGGTAATCACGTTGACAAAGTCTGTGATTTTTGGGGTTCTTGATATTTAAGTTTCCAAAGCTTGGTGAAAGAGTTGAGTGTTTTTGGTCAATTTGTTAGACATAATATCATTAATAAAAATTTAAAAACGACATGTAAATATTGCTATTTTTATGATGAATTCTAGTTGAAATATAAATTTTCTTGAATATTGAAGTTTTATTACGATCCCAGGTTTAAGAAATACTACCCTAGCTTTACATTTAATGATTTAAAATAAGAAAAACTAAAGTGAGCCGAATATGCCAAAGTTACCCACATACAAGGATAACATTGGCTCAAAATGTTTTTATTTTTTTTAACTAGCTTTAAGTTTAAAAAACTGTTTTTATTTACATATACTTAATGTAAGATAGGCTATAGATATAAAAAAATTACTAGGACGTAAAAGTAGTAATAATATTGGGTTTATTAGAAAGTGAATTTGAATTTCTTTAACGAGAAATAAGCCAAACAAACCCACGTTTACGGTAACAGAATTTCGTAAATGTTTCATGTTGCCAATGTTTAGATTTAAAAAGACATTCAAGATTCACATGATAAGGTTCAAGATGCAAACTTTCTATGACGCAAACATTAAAATCATCGTAAATCAAAAATAACTAATAAATTTATTCCTGTATGTGTGTGATACGTACTGTCACTACATTATTGACATAGATTACATTCCACTCACGAACTTCAAAAGAAATGGATATCATTTTCAAATTCAGTTCTTCCTCTCTCTACTTAAATATGTCTATTAATATACATCCAAAAAAAGACAACATGCAAATGAATATTTCACATTAAAAAACGTAGATAAAAGTAAACTAAAAATACCAGTAAATGCATGAGATGGAGGAGAAAAAAAATGAAAAATGACCTGAGTGAGACAAGTGCATGATCTGTAAACAGAAGTATTCACAAATAAAAGTAAGTTTCACATGATATAAAAATATATTTCAAATATCATTTTTATCGATTCATACCATACATGTCATTAGTGAAATTTACATGGCTTGAAATTTTCATTACCAACTCAGCGTTAATGAAATTTACCTTATCAACTGAGATAATATTCGAGACGACGGGATAGATATTGCATTTTCTCCCACAGTTCTTCGACTGATAACAGTTAAAATTAGTAACTATTTCTAAATTTATAGTTAGATTAATAATTTTCAATAAATTTTTATCGGAAGAAATTTAGCAATCTGAATTTTGAAATGCGAAGCAGAAAATATTGTTCAATTATATATATTTTTTCATAAAACAAAGTGATGAGTGAATAAAATAAAAATTCAGATACGGAATCAAAATTTATTCTCATCTGAACAGATATTAATTTCCTTTAATCTATGACAATACACGCCCTCTTTCTTACGAAATCCCATCATGGAACAGCAATCATCAAACGTATAGTAAAAAAAAGAGACGCGAGACACCACGTCGTTCTTCATAATATCGACTTCCAGGAAAATATGTATCTGGTAAATGTTCTCATATCGGTAAAAGATTTCGGTGGTTTATTATACTGTTGCAGACACTTCATCATCTTATCAGTTTTTTCCTATCTAATTTCTTGTTTTTTTCTTGCACCGTAAATCTAATTACTAATAGCAGAGTTCATTACACAGTTACGATTATTGGTCTTCGATCTTGAAGGGTTGAAGGGTTTTTCCTCATTGCGCATTTGATTTTTTTCCTATTAACAGATTCATACGCGCTATTAGTTTCATCATTTCCGAAAAATGTAAATGTACACTTATGCTTTTCTTTAAAGGTTTTCTCGCCTTATTTTTTTTCTTTTTTTTATCAAATCTTTGAAATTTAGGATGTTTAATCAAACATTTCTTGGTTTAATTTGATCATTTTGATATCATAATATTTTAATATAATGAGTTCCTAATATTTAAACAGTTTTACATTTCAGTCAAGTGTGAAATTTAACGTAACATACAGTCGAATGTGTTTAATTCGAAGTCCAAAGTCATTGGGAAAAAGTTTGAATAATCGAAAATTCGAAAAGATGGCTCGGAAAAGATTCAGATTTCGAATGGTACACCTTGATCCATAGGTGCTATACATTCTTTGATCTACTTTAGCTGAACAAAGTTAAAATGTTAATCAATTTATCGGGGTGGGGCAGAACATCTAAAACTTTTATTTTTCTGGAAATTTGTTTTCTAACAACTTGGTCAAAAAAAGGAAAGTGACTTGTACAATTTTTCCAACTAAATTTGCTCATAAAAAAAATTATGATTTTTTTTTCCTTAAACTTCGAAAAACATTCAAAAAAAATTTGAATTAAACACGAAATTTTAACTTTAAATTAGATTGAAACTCAAGTTTGTCAGAGTTTAAATTATCCAAAATTTCCCTTAATAAAGTTCAAGTTAACTGAGTTCTACTCTATTTCTTTTTACTACTCATCGTGGTATGAATTTTCACTAGCTGTGAAGTGACGATATTGCTATACATTATTCAGATTATGCATGAATCAAACGTGCAACAAAATGAAAATTTTAAAGTGCATCTCGATAGTGACTTAAATGGTAATATCCAGTAGAAAACGCGTGTGAATTAATTTATGGGAATGTGATCTTTAATTAAATATACATTGAGATATCAAAATTACTAGTTTATTTATCAGTCTAGTTAATTTATCAAAAGTTATCTAGTTATCTAGTATCTAGGTAATTTATCAAAATTACTTTCTCCACTATTCGGTAATATATAGCGCATACGGGGTGCGTCATGAAGACTGTCCGAAAACAATAAACATTTTACGGTGGATTCCATGATTTTATAAAATCGAAAATATGATCAGGGAAAAAAGAATTCAGCTTTGATAGGCTTACCTCCAATAAAATCGAATTGGAAAAGTAAGAAAATTAAAATTTATAAATTGTGAATAAGTATAATTAGCATCTTTTTGTACTGAAAAAGTTTTTGACATTTATGTTGACATGTAAAAAGAGACAAATATCAAGAATTTCAATTACTCTATCCGGGCATATATTTTCAATGCCTACTTTTTGAGTAGATTGAAGAAAACTGCGCAATTTTGTTTCGTAATTATTGTTCTACGAAGTCGACCTTACCAACAGCTCAATCACTCTTCTTGCTAATGATTTTTTATATTTTATAGTTCGAATCAACAATAGGATATCCATTGGTTCAATTCATTGTACAATCACCGTTATAATGACGGTAATTATATTGATGTATTCCAGTTTTTAATTTATTAAAAACTCACCAAACACGTATATTTTAAACAACATTAAATTTTTAACCATTGAATCTTACATTATTGTTATCTTATAGCGAGTTTTAAATTAAAAAGATCTAATACAATGTACACCACAAAAAAATGAACTTGAAAAAAGCCCAACTGTTTAAAAATTGTATAAATATCACAATAGTATTTTATTTCAGAGAAGTTTATTGTTAGAAAAGTTATCAAAATTAAAAATGGTTGCAATTTAAATTAAAAATGAATAAATGAGTAACTATACGGTTCTAACTTATAATAATATTCTGGATATCAATAGCCCAAGCAATATATGATTTTTTAAAGCTTTCATTTTTTTCAATGAATTTTTAGTTATTATCCACATTGCATATGAAATCATTAAAATACATAAAATATATTAAAGATATAATTAGAAATCATCTCACGCTATTGTTTTGTAAACGATAATTTTATGAGCGATTCATTAATTACGAATGAAAAATAGTTCTGGCACTGCCTTGGAGAATATTTAAAATTGAGTAGTATTTTTTTTGGTTTTCATTTGGTCGATAATTAGAATCAAATTTATCTTAAATATTGTAATATCTGCTTGAGGATAAAAACATTTTTCTCTTTTTGATCAATTCAAAAAACTGTGGCCGTGATGGAATATTTCCCAAATAATTCCTAATTGTTTCAATAAAAAATGTTTAATTGGAATTGTGTTAAGCATTATTAAAATAGATTACATGTTTAGATAAATGCAAGATCCATAAACATTGGGTACATCTCTTTTATATCTTTTCCATTCACCACACATTTATCTTAAACAATATTTCATTCAGTAATCTATTATAGAACTTCACCCTCAACGTTTGCGTTATCTGAACTGCGTGTATTCTTAAATAAATAAATTTTTCCAGAACGGGCGCATTTTTTTTTCATTTCCTTTAAAAGTACATAAACATTTTTACATTCAGTTTTGTAGCTTTGTTCGAAAATCTTACACGCCGATGAATATGACGCTTCCATTATTCTTTTGCGCTTCGTATATTCTTTGTCGGTGATATGAAAGCAAAGATTCTCAAGCTGACACAAGCAGTTTTACGACAAACAGCTGGAAATGTTTCATCTCGGACGCTAAAACAATCGCAGACACCGAGCGTCGACAATGGGACCACACAAAGGAGGTCCTTTTAATTGCTAAATAAGCCGTGCGCCACTAATTAAAACGGTAGTTTGGATCCAAGGAAGAAAGGGAGCCATTTCATATTTACAAGCCGCCTTTCAATACTAGGAATAACAAGACCGTAAATGATGCTGGCGCAGGAACATGGGTCATTTGTTTCTCTGGGCGATTAGTTACATGCGAACGGAATCCGTCTCGTTTCCCTTACGAATTCGAAGTTATTCTAGGATTTTCTGAATTTTGGGATTTATACAGTCAAGCGTACATTAGAATGTGAAAGATACTTTCTTTTTAGAGAATTGTGAAATTCAAATCACTGGAAGATGCATTGTGTTAAAATTTCGATCTTTAAGCTCCTCGTTAAATAGTCATACATTTTCATGTAATAAATACATTTCTGTGGTTTCACCTGTGGCTTCTGAGAATCTGTAATACTTAATCAAATTTGTGAAATACTAGTGTTTCTGAAAATTTCATTTTAGAAGTAAGTGACTTGAATTTTAACCCTCTATGCGGTGCCGAGTATATCTGAACATACATGGCGAATATATGATCAAAAGAATCATTATATACTCTTGATTTCTTTTCTAAATTTTTTTTGATATTTTAGAAAGCAAATTTTTTAGTGTCATTTTGGTTAACAATACGGCTATATAAGTACCATACTTTTTTTATAAAGAAAAAGTTGGTTCTTTGGCGGTGTCATTTTTTCGAGAGCTGCTAAAATTTTAAGTGTTCGAAGGTTTGTAATATCCCACCAAATTGAGGGAATTGATTAAAATTCAAGAAAAACTATCTACCTTTTTTTGCTAATTAGATTTAATCTGGTTATAGATAACATTAAAGTCAATGGAAACTGTATTTGTTACCTTTAGTTAAATATATCAATTAATTAAAAACATTCTAATTAAATTCCTGTGTTGATGTATTGTTTTAATTAAATATATGCTAACAGTATAAATTTATATCGGCTTTTCTAAATTTTTTTTCTCAATACGTTATCATGGGGGGTCAATCATAGAGGGTTAAATATCACAAACTCTTGCAATTTTCTGTGTTCCTATAAGTCGATTATATTTTAAGTCAGATTTCTAAATGAACAGCAAGTCATGTAAAACAAAGAAGGTAGACTTTAATAAGATTTATTATTAAAGTTCTATTATTTATTAAGTTCTTCGAGAAAACTTACGGAAAAATGGAATTTAAAATCATTCGAAATTTTATGGATGTTAAACTTCATCAGAGTTAAACACCGGTTTATTGTACTCCAATTACTTAATTAATGAATCACAAGTTTGAATGCTGGAAGGAATCTAAAAAATTAATTGAATTAGAGAAAAAAGAGAGCTTCATTAGAGCAAATATGAAAGAAAATAACCTTTTCTGCATTTTTATATTTATATTAGAGCAATATACTATTAGACGTATATTTCTTTCATGTTAGTGTTAATGGTATCCCGTTATTGTTTCCACCTTTTTCGTAATAATTGATCTGATAATCAGGTGGATGAGTAGGTATTCGAACTTTGTACTGTAGATACTGTAGAGAGTTAGAAGTCACAGTAATCAATTTCACTTTATTATCATTATAGATCAGAACAATTACAAATATATATTTTGCTTTGCAAAATAAGTAGTAAAGACGATGAAAAAGCCTTATTCAATATAAAAAATATGCATATCGGGATATTGGAATCGTATATATATATGTATATATGTATAGATAAATAGATAGATAGAGTATGTGTGTGTGTGTCCATTGACAGTTTTCGAAAAATTGTAGTTCATCTAAGTGGGGTTCTAATACGTTTAATCTGTGTAGTGTGGTAAAAGCAGCGTATATAATCCTTTATTTGAAACTAATAATATTATGTCATGAGTTTCTGAAATCCAAACACTTTCATAAAATGCTTTGAAACAAAAATTGATCACTTTATTAAATTCCTGATACGTACGTTAAGTAACTGCTCAACACCTACTTTTTGCTCATTTTCTTTAGATGTTTCGATGCATGGAACACCTTTTTTTTCCCCATTGCCCTTTGATGTATAAGTTCTTAAAACCTAATTAAGTCTCTTCGAAGAAATTTTGTGAGCATATCAAAAGATCTCCTCAAGAAACGTTATTATTTATAGCTTCCGGTTCGTTGAGATTCTAATTAAAAATAAGGTCTTTTAGATATTTCCTAGAGATCAGAACTTCCAGCGTTGCGCTTCGCGTGTTATAACACTTTTCGTAGAAGATACTTTTACCCAAGGATGATTTTAATAAACAGCGATTAACAAGGAAACATGCACGCTCAAATATCCTACGTAAAATTATTTGAAATTTAATACTACGTGGATCAACAGTTACTACTACTACTGTTTAGGAGAGTAAAAAATTTCAGAAACTATCCATGCAATCGGAAAACATGCAACAATTATCAGAAGATTATAAATCGATTTGCTTTAGAATTATGATTTTTTATTAAAAACCACTCAATTTACAGAAGTTTTATGAGAGAGACAGAGAGAGAGAGAGATATGAGAGTAATGAGAAAATTCTTCGGAGATCTACGTATATGTGATGCAGAACAACTCTCAGAGCTAAATTCTCTGGAAATAAATTACAGTAAGCGGTTGATATCACCTATATTACAAAGCATAAAATTAAGAAAGATAAATTATATATATATATATTTATTTATTTACAGTGATAAATTATCACAGTGATTATTAAATATAAAATATATCAAGGAAATTTCAGTGCGTAAATATTATTTTCTGAGTCATTGTGGAATTCATATTATTATTCATATATCATTACAGCAAACGTGATAAATCTGTAATTATGCATAATCACCACACGTCTCGGTGAGTTTGGTAAATTTCACGGCACATATCACTTTCACCCTCAATTATTCATAATTACCGAATGAAATTGATAAGTTTAATAAATATGGACAGATTTAACATCACTTGTCTTCTCTTCATTTATAATCAGTTTATTAGTTTTCCTCGTACGTGATATGTACATCACACATATTTTGCGGTAAAATGAAATTAAATGAAAATAGAAGTGAAAAGATGAAAACATAAAAATTATTTTCAGTCTTGTAATGTTGAGTTTCGTCACATATTTTGAAATGCGCAAACAAAACCAACATAAACAATGGATTCTAGGCAGAATATGGATTCACATTGCTAGACTGAAGCTTGTTTATCCACAATTCCGGTAAATTTGAATAATTTCATTGCCGATTTACCATCATAAATATGACCTGGAGGTTACGGATATGACCTGGATAATATGAAATGTCTTCATAAATTCGATCCACACCAGAAGAATTCTGCAGAATTCCTTAACGCAAAATCCAGTCTTGAGGTGTGGCTAGCACAGCGCGGGTTATTTCAATGGTCGATATTGCGTAGCCACGCCACAAAACCGGTTTTTGCGCTGCGGAATTTCGCAGAGTTCTGCTGGTGTGGAATCGACTTTATGTCTGAAACGTCATGAAATTCAAATTTAAGACCGTGTTCATCTACCTAAGAAAAGATTTGGAGATTTGTTTGAGAGATTTTCGATTGAGTTCTCTTAAAAATAAAACACACAAAAAAAAAATAATAATACAGAATATTCTGTCTTTAGATAACAAAAATTATGTTTCTCTCTATACATATATATTCAGTAATATCGTAATAAATTATCTTATTTTCTATACGGCGCATTCGAGTAGGACATACACAGATGCATACATCACACTGGATGATGTTGTGTTATATGTCACTGAGTTGTCCACTGTATACGTTGCATACTATATACTGCATTAGGCGGTTTCTTGACTCAAGGCAAAACATCTAGTTATAAACAGCTTGAAGCTATGATTCTATTCTTCCACGTGGAATGCCACGCTTCAAATCTCGGGGTTCAGCCAACTTTCACAAATTACTTACCAACAGCCAGTCTTCCTTGTTATTCTCATCGGGCGACGTTTACACGAACCGAATAAACACCAGAATTTGCTTATGCGACTGAAACAACATTTTGAACAAAATATTTGCTGCTTAGACAGCTATCGTTTCATGAAAATTATTTTGTTAAGATAAGTTGTGCAGCAATTTGACATATTAAAATGGATCATGAATAATTGTTAACTGGACAACAATGATGAAATATTTTTATGATCAAATTCGTGTTCATCACACCGAACTACATAAGAAATTACCTTTTTTTTTTTTTCGTACGAAGAAATTTTGTAAAAATATTTTGTTCATTGTTTTATTCATTTACAATTGCTCTATAGATAAATAGCCGCTGTGGTGGTCGAGTGGTTATAGTGACGGACTCGCGATGCGAGGATCCGGGTTCGAACCCCACAGTGGCGGTCGGCTGAAGTTGGTTTTCTGTGGTTCCCAACTTCAAGGCGCAGATGCGAGCCGATCTCCCCGTTAAAAAGTCTCGCCACAGAGAGCAACAGTCCTACAACGATAAATCATTCAATCATAACACTTCACTCATAGTTAGAAAAACTGATGGCAGATGGCAGCACTACACATAACAAGCATTACACAGAAACAAAAAAAACTTTACGTCAGGTTGCACTACACGTACACGCACATTCCCGCATGTACCGATTCATTGGGGGTTCCGGGGGGGGGGAATGGCTCGGGGATCTATGAGGGTCTTAAGTCAGCCACCTCGTTGGGCAATTTGCCTGTTGTGGCGTTGTACTTGTACTTGTAAATAACGCAGTCCGGAAAAGACAACATTCAACATTCAAGAAAAATCGCTCCTTATCTCTACGCAAAGCCTCAGATTCGCTAGAACAAAAAATTTTCTGACGGTCATTACGCCTGATATAAAAGGATTGTAATTGTCTAAATAACTCACATCTATTCACTATTTCACCCCACATATTAGTATAATACTAGTGCTTCACATCTAAATATTAAACATGCTAACATTATACATTATAGTTGGTGATGCATATACAGGGTGTTTTGAAAAACCATCGCCGAAATGAAAAGGCGATTCAGGCATTCGATATCAATCCAAAATCACATAGGAACATAGGTTCGCAAACACAATCCAGAACCGCTACAGGGAATTGTTGTGTCACACACTTGTAAATACACCTAGTTGCGTCATACATCTGGTATTTTTGAGAGGGTACAACAGTCCATGCAGCGTCGATGTAATGCGTGTGTCAGTGGGTCTGGCAAAAAATTTGAGCATCTACTGTACCAGACGAGACCAGAATGAAATTTATAACTACTGTAGAAGTATTGTTCCCAAATAAATTATTGTAGAAGCTTTCTTCTCTTCGTCGTCGTTGCATTAGGTGTTATATTAAATGACGTCTGCTGCTTCCAGATGGCGTTTGCGCACCTATGTTACCTATGTTTCTGATTTCAGATAGTTACGGTATGCCCGAATTGTCCTTTCATTTTGGCGGTGAAACACTCTGCACACACACACACACACACACGCACGCACACATATGTATATATATATTTCTTATCGATCATATCTCATTTTTACAATATTATCAACTTTATTCCCCTTGATCATCATCATATAATTTCATCCTCACACTTCGTATTTTATGTGCATAACCTATGATAATATTATACTTGGTAAGGGTATGGTCCCTCCTTACCATCTAACTTTTGCTGCATCCATTGCATTTTTCTAGCCCAAAAAGAGCGCCAAAAATTTTGATGTACTATTATATAATATTAAATTCCTTTGCTTAGCACACAAATGTTTTGGAATCGACGTAGAGATGATGAAGAGACTATCAGTTGAGCTTACACTCAGCGAGGAATCTCGTTTCATCATTCAAGGTTTTGAAGTTTCAATGTGTGTGTGTTGAATGGTACGTGTATATCACTGATTGTTTATGCTTCTAAAATCCTAAATGTTGATTATAATTGCAATTTTCGACAATTAAACGGGTTATTTTGAAATCATAAAAAGCATGTGAACACCACCTCTAGCAAATTTTGATTCCATCAAAAATATCCAAAAACAAATATGCGTCAAGAATTAACCTCATTTTATCTGATAAAAGCCATCTAAAACTCGGAAACAACGTCGGGAGAAATTTGAAAAAAAAAAAGGAAAACAATGAAAAACGAGATAAATGATGGTTTCGGGGAATGTGGAAGATGAGGATGGAAGAGGGGTGAATAAGGATTTGCTTCAATTGCAGAAGCTCATTAAAGATACGGGAGACTGTACGAAACGAAATGCATTAAACATTTACGATCGAATTTTAATTGTATCCCTCGGGCGATAGAAAAATTAGAAAGAATGGGGCAGCTAACAAAAGAGAAAAGACTCACAAATTGTCATGAAATATAAGAATTGCTTTCTCCATCCCTCGCCTCTTTTATCTTTTGTACCCCTTGATCTGTCCTCAGAAAATAAATAAACATAAAAATAAATGGATATCTCACGTAAGTTAGGATTTTTTTTTTAAATTTATATATTCAACTGTTAACTTGTGTTTGGTATTTTCTTCATTTAATTTTTTCTTTTCCTCAAAATTCATATTTTTCTTTGATATCGGAATGCGATTTAAAAATTAAAGCTTTTAAAAGAACGGGGACATTTGAATGGAAAAATATTGACGGAATTTATTTTTTTTTCATTGCTTTGTTTTTCCAATTAGCATAGAATGAAGCATTAGCATTAATGGTGTGGTGGCATTTCTGTATCCTGATCTCATACTGCAAAAAAAAAGAAATAAAAGCCATGGAGTGCTGTTACGAAGTATGCTATTAATTAAAAAAAAAATATTCAAATGATTTTCATTAAAATAATTATGAAAATCATAAACTCAAATATTCAGCTATTTTTACGTGGTATTTAATATTTACGTTTTCTAACGTAACATATCGGATGAATACATTGTATGGAAAATTACAATATTATTTTTCAAATTCATATAAATTGTCTCTTATATGTGAAAGAACAGTTGGAATGATCGGTTTTTAGATTTATTTGAAGATTTAAGCGCAAATACTACCTCTGTATTCATTAAAAGAAGAAGGTTGCCTGTTCAAATCACGTCCCTCTGTAGCCTCTGTAGGTATAGTCTTCAAAACATGACGCATACTCCAATCCAGGACGAACTCAGCCCTGAAAAATTGGAAGAATCACTTTAAGAAAACGCGAAGAGAACTTTGTGAGAATGAAACCTTGCATTCTTTTCGATTTTTTGACCAAAGCTGAACAATATTCAGAAAATCTAAGCCGCTCATCAATACGAATACCCAGATCGGTGGTCCTAGTTGCATCCGGAATAATAACACTATTCAACTCGTAAGTGAAACGAGGGTTGTTCGAACCAAAATGTACGACCATGCACTTGTCAACGCTAAAAGACATGCTCCATTCATTTTCCGACGATGCAATCCTATTTGAGTTGGTCTGGAGCAACTCCTTATCGCTTTGATTCCCGATTACCCCCCTTAGATTCACGTCATCTGCGAATTTGCTAGCAATCCCATCGATACCCTGATCGAGTTTATCGATAAAAACTGAAAAAGTATGGGAACCAAGGACACATCTTTGTTGAACTCTAATTGTGACGCTTGTCCAATCAGAGAATTCCCCGTTCACCATAACCCGTTGTGACCTATCCCTTAACTACGATTCTATGCAATTCAGCTAGTTGCCCCCAATCCCAATCTCGTGTAAACACTTCAAGAATCTACCATGTTGGACCGTATAGAATGCCTTCTGAAAATAAATATAAACAACATTGGCATTTTTGCCTTTACCCAACCCCTTAGTAGCGAGATCATAGAAGCAAAAGAGGTTGGTTGCACATGACACTTCCCCTTTCTAAACCCATGCTGATTGTCCGACAATACATTATTCTCGCCTATCCACTTCATTAATTGCCTCTTAATATTAACTTCCAAAATTTTCGACAGGGAGCTCGTGAAACTTACTGGACGATAACTGGACAAGGCTCCTCTACCACCCTTTTTAAATATTGTAACCACATTATCAATCCCTTGGGACGATACCTTCAGCAACACTACTGTAATACTGTGGGACTTGCCCCAAGAGTTCTTTAGCACATTCCCTGAGGACCCTAAGGTAGATATCGTCTCGTCATGGTGCTTTGCTTGCACATACATTTTTTAGAAGATTTAGGAATTCCATATCTTCCACTTGAATTTCGTTGAAGACTTTGTCACCCCATGCCACACAGGCACTTTGGATATCGCCTTAACTATGAAAGACTGACGCGAAAAAGTCATTGAAAGCACTACCCATACCTACATTGCTATCTACCCTAGATCCTTCTATCTAGAGGGGGGGGGGAACTGTCCCCTTGCATCCATCATTGACGTACCTGTAAATTTATTTTGTGTCAGAGCCATTGTTATCAGCCAACCTAGAAGGCCCCAGAATAAATCAATACTTCGGTAATATTGGTTATATTCGTATTGATGGTTTACTTTTATAGCTCCTCATTTATATGTTATATTGTCTAACACATCTATATAAACCCGAGAATTCCGTTCAGGACAGAATATTTTGACACAGAAGTCTCGAAACAAGTTCCATCGATTGTTTTCAATACAAATAGACTAACTTTCATCTCCTGCTACTCTTGCAAATTTGAACAAGTGATTCTTATTTATATAAATATCAATGGTAGCAATTCTCGATACTCAAAATTTCTATTTGCGTCATTGAAATCTGTAGATATCCAGTACATATATATATACACACACAAAATACATGGTTAGTGGGGAATAACGAGCATAGATTTGAAATTCAATTCCACCTGCAAAGCAATGCACAATAACTCTCGAGCTCAAAGCCTATACGTCGTGTATGCAATGCACATCATCAATATTCATTTATCCTACCTATAGGCGAGTGATGCATTTGAGTCATTCATATTATACTTAGCTACATAGCTTCTGATCGATGTTTGTACTTTGGTGTATGTACATGGAGCCAAGTCCTTCTGATGTGCCGGTTTAAGGCCGTAATCTCCTCGCAGTTTAAGGTAGCCTGGAGTGGTAAATAGAGATTAACGTTGGTGAGGATGCGGATGGCACTACTTGGTCCTACGCTCACTTTACAGTGTGTGCTGAATACACTCAACGCTATTTCCTACATTTTTTAAACTTCGGCTATAAAAACGAGGTAACAATTGTAAGATAGGAAAGTTATAAATTACAATTGTGTGAAAATAAAATTTGCTTCTAACACGTAATTCAAAATAACTTATTTTTTCGTGTAATATCTATGCATCGATGTACAAGGTGTAAGTAATGAAATAATTTCACGTAGTTTGAGCTGTCTATAGCTAGTAGCTAATCAAAAAGTTATGAAACTTTCGAAACGAAATGATGGTAAAAAGATATTCAAAAGCCAGAAATCTCAAGCATGCTACCCCCCAACGTATATTTTTATTTGTCTGTCAGACAGTTTTCAT
Organism: Pholcus phalangioides; assembly: GCF_987345545.1. Classification (NCBI taxonomy): domain Eukaryota; kingdom Metazoa; phylum Arthropoda; class Arachnida; order Araneae; family Pholcidae; genus Pholcus; species Pholcus phalangioides. Next base: position 36,804,038 of record NW_028301600.1, on the reverse strand, counting down.
CATTTGTTTGATTTAGGGCTCACATACGTTCCGTATATACCAGAGACTTTGAAACATATTTCAAATAAATTCCGCGCTTTCCAAAAAACATTGAAATAAATTTACGAAATTGTAGTTTCTTATTTTTTACTTTGAAAATATTTGAGGGAAACTTTCACGTGGCACCTTTGCCAAACGACATACTACTGGTGCCACTTGCCCCATACCTGATCTAGACCATTGGTTTTCAACATTTGGAACCCCGCGGCCTTGTTGATTTCTGTTTTGTGAGTGGAAGTCACGGTTATTATACCGACGACTAAAGGAATATAAATGAGGAAAAATGAAACAGCGAATCATTGCAGACCGGTTTGACTTATTGCCGGGCCCGGTGGTTGAGAAACACTGATCTAAACAATATGATCTATTCAACAGCCACTGAAACAATCTTATCTACAAGCACGTGGAAGTATGATTCCTGAAAATTTACTTCTCATGATTTTTTTTTATATTCTACAATAAGTTGTTGGTTAATTATTGAATACACTGTATATTAGTCAGGTATTGCTGAGAAAAAAGGATGATTACTGATAAAAGTTATTCAAATTATTGATACGGTTGATACTGACTGTCAAAACTGAGTGACAAATAAGGAGCTTATTTTCAAAGGGGAACATTTTCCCCTGTTGCTAAATTTACACGAGGAGTAAAAAACTTATTTTTCCGGAATGCGTTTACTTTACCATTGCAGAAAAGAGCCCAAAAGATACCATATAGGAATGGTAGAGGAATAGATATACTATATGTTTTTAGTACAAAATTATACTATAAAAACTATATGCTTCTTGATCAACATTCAAGGTAGTTATCAACATTTGAATTTTGGAAATGTTCCGTTTTGAAAGGAAATTAGTGTAAATGTTAGCTTTTGATTAACTTTTCAGCTGGTCACAAAGTCTGAAAAATTGGAAATTTCTACGTCACATGTAGATTACAGAAGGTTTTTATTAGCCCAGGAAGGTGCCTTTCCTGCCCTCTCGTCATTAACCCATTAACGACGACTTTGATTTTTTTAAAACAAAAAATAATGAGTGGAACTACTTCCACCATTTATTGGCAAAGAAAAAAGTTAAAATTTAGAATGGCAAATTTCCTTACCAACCGGCGTTAATGGGTTAACACAAGAAACACGATCGTTCTACAGTTGAACCTCCCATAACAGGCACTCCCATTAGCGGACACCTCCACTGACGAACACAATTTTTAATTACATCGACGTGACGCAATGTATCTTGCTGTCCATTAACGGACACTTCTCGTTAGCGGACAAAATTTTCGTTCCCATGGGTGTTCATTATAGAGAAGTCCGTTATCGAGAGATGAAAAACACCGAAGTGTATGAAATAGTTGGATGTGTTCTCTTTTGATAGAAACGACTAACTTTGCAATGTAATTTCTACCAAAAACATACTCGTTTGAATAATCCCAGTTGCATGATCTGACAGAGCTTATCTCAAAGATCCATAAACCGTTGAAAAGTTCATTTCGGAAAAAGTGGAAATGTTTCCATTTTAAGATAAGGTCCTCAAATATTGAAATATTAAGTTATTTTGATTGTATCTTCCAGTATTCCAAAGAATATATCCACCAATATCTTCAATTTCCATCCAAACTTGTTTCATACTCGTGCATGAGCTGTTCCGTTGAATATAACTATATATCTGGCTATACATCAGAAATTCATAATATGCACTAAAAAATGTTTTCATTTAAGAAAATATTCATATAAATACTGCTTTATATAATAATGTTTAAATTATTCCTGTTTTTTCACACAATGAGATTCTTTCTCTAATTTTAAGAAAGCAACAAGAATTCTAAATAAAGAGAAATTGCTGTGATTTTTTTCCCGTACCGAAGCGATAAAGTAAATACCCTGGATATTTGTTCGTTTTAGTTCAGGTGAAAAGTTTATTATGTTTCAATCAAAAGAAAGAAATTTGCCTTTCTGATCATCTTCTTTGTTATTTCATGTTTATGAGATTAATGCTTTTTATGTAAATGAAGAAAATGAGTTTTTTATGAGTGTTTGATATCATCGCTCATTTACAAACTTTCATGCATGATTTAAATTGCAAATGACTGAAATCATATTATATAAAGATATTTTTTCCTAACTTGTTTTTTTTTTCATCATTTTAGCCCAAACCCAATGGTCTGAAACTAATATATACAAGGAAATATTTGATATATCGATGATTGGAAAAAACCTATACTCGTGACATCTACTTACTGATGACAAGTTCAAAGAAATAAAGTATAAGCCTAATTCTAATTGCCCTTATTTGACGTACCGCAAAATGTGTTGGTTGAGATGATAATCACGCTTTTACTAACAGTTAATTCTAATCTTAAGAATATCTTAATATCTATAATATTGAGATGTAAATGAAATAAAATTGCTATTCTTTTTAGAAATTAAAAAAATTGATAGAGAGAGAGACATTTTTGAAGGTCCAGATTAATTTACCATTAATTTATTTTGTAATTTCGTGAAAAGTGATTTTGATTTTGCTTGCTAAGGCATTTATTTGCCGGTAGATGATGTTTCTCCAAATATAATAATATATGTTTCTCCAAAATTGATTTTTATTTTTTTCTATATGAAAAAAATAAGGACTGCGCAAAACTATTATTTCCAATATTATCTGGTGGCCAAATTAATGTGACTTTACTGTGTGTATTTCTTGCTGATGATTTCAGGCTATGTGCATTGATGATACGTTATTAATTCAAAAAATAGATTCATTAACAAGGGGATAGCACGTGAATGCTTTCACATCAGGTGCATTCACTAAATACGTTTACTAAAAAAATCATGGAATAAATTATTTAACTGAAGAAGAAAGATTTAAAGAAAGAAGAAATTTGATTTTCAATTTTATACACCGATATTTTCGACCGATTATTCGTACTTTTTCTCACGTAAAAATTCTCGTTTTAGATATCCACTATATGTAGACGTTCCCTGATGTCTACTTAAAAACAGACTATTGATATTCTACGTTTCATCTCAAACCGTTAATTTTTTTTTATCCTATATATTTCGCTCCAGAATACATTTTTTTTATTATAGCATTCACCGTATGTTCGCAGAAATATATATTGATCATATATTTTTTTTTCCTTCATTGCAATTTATTCCACAATGCGCGTGAAATAAATAACCCTGTGACATTACGTATCAGTGATTGTCAGGGGAGAATAAAAAAAGATTCCCACGTGTGCATAAAATAAATCACAGAACACAAAAATGCCTTTGTGGCTATACGTAGCATTTTCTTTTAGAAGGCGTTTGAAAAAGCATTTTTTCTCCCGTTTATCGACATTCCTTTCAATATCTATCATCGTGAGTGATGACCCTTTCTTAGGCTACGTGACTTGATTCGGGTAGCAAATATGCAAAAAGCGCACTTCTACCTCACGCGAACTACGTTTGCTAGCCCAGACGTAGCGAGAATATTTGGTATGACTTCGAAAAGTTTTTCTCCTCCCATTCCTTGTTCACAGAAACCTTTAGAAATTGATCTCTTGTTGGAGATTGTGAAACTGTATATGTTGTACCAAAAGTGTTTCGCTTGACTGAGAAAAAAAAAGTTTGAGGGGAAAATGTTGTTGTGTATGTGTTTCTGGGATTCGATATTTTTTTGTTGAAAAATATTGAACTTTTTGCAGATTTCAGATTTTTTTTTCATTATTTCTGAAGCAAGTATACATTTTCGAACACATACTTGAATCTCGACATGGAACTGAGCTTTGAATTACTTTTTTAATAGATATCTACCACGAGGAAAGTTCGTCGTTCAGACATTGCTTTACAAAACAATACTATATTTTGTTTTCTTGAAGTCTATAAAAAACATAAATTAATTCATTTTCAAAGCTTTCAATTAGTTTAATACTATAACATTTCAACTGATGCATTCATTACGTCATCGCGAAGCGTCTACGGCAACTATTATTTAATTATGGTATCTATTTGGTGAATATTATTTAATTCATAATATGTAAATGTTTCTGGGTGAAAATATGCAGTTTTTAGATGTAAAAATTTATCACTAAATACCTCTTGTTCAATTTAAATTCTTCATTTCTCAAAAGATAACATATAAATGTGACCTATGCTAGAACAAATGGTCGCAAATGTTACGCGGTGTATGAGAAACTCAACATTTGTTGCGAAATAAAGATGTCAGTTGATTGGTGGAGGATTTCGGAGATTGAAATTAATGGAGTACTTGATTATTTTCATTAATATGGTCAATTATTTCTATATTTAAGTATTCAAATGTTTTTTTAGCTGGGTCTCAGTTTCATCAAATGTGTTTTTAGCTGGGTCTCAGTTTCATCAAATGTGTTTTATTAATCAATCATATATATATATATATAGATATATATATATATATATATATATATATATATACACACACACACACACACATACACACACACACAAGACTAATAATGACATATCCGGATATTCTAAGCTGAAGTAATTATAGAATTGCCTGAATTATCTCTCATCATCTTCATTATATGTAAACATAATGTAAATAGTTATCTTTTTTCAATCAGAAGCGGGAAACAATGTCAGAATAGCTCCGATTTCCAATCTTGTGGTTAGTATATATGCATTATATGGTCTTTTTACTCCTAAAAAATGAATAGAAAGCAAATAAGAATAAATTAATGACTATTTTTTATGAATGCTAATACTTATTTCAAGCATGACAGAAAATCTCATAAATGTTTGCAAAACTACATTATCCTGAATGAAATTTTGAAAACTTATTGTTAATATTATTTTAAGAAGCAAATGGTTTAGTTTCTGTTACTTGAAAGAACATACTCCAAAATTGAACTTTGGAACGAAATATGAAGTACTGGATCTAGCAATATAGTTGACGTTATTTAAAAATAGGTTAACATGTTCAAAATGCCTTAACATCGGGTAATCTTGATAAATCCTCATTACAAAACCGAGAAAGTGAAGTGGAACTACTTATTACTCTATCATAAAAATACCTCTTTTGATCACGCGATGAACGTATCGTATCTCTCTATAATATATAATATAACTACACATAATTTGACTGCGATGTACTTGCCCTAAATAAATATACAACTTAGTGGATTAGATAAAACATCTTTTAATAGGATTAAATTCTATAGTTTAATTTTCTGACCGATGCGCCATGAGTATTTCGTCTTTTATTACAAAGCACCGATAAGAAGTTGATAATACCCGTAGAAAGCAAGGGAAATCGTATTGTTCTACTATCAAGAGATTTATTGTTCAAAGGATTTGGTTAAACGAAAGCTCTTTGTGATATTCCGAGTTTATACCAAGACTTGTTTGACGCAATAAACTGATAATGTGTATAACAAGATCGCGTTAAAGATTTAGTGTACTATAACAGAAGAATGATTTCTTGAAAGGAGATTCTTTAAACGGTTTCCCAGAAGAAAAATAAATTTTCAGTAGTTATTGGATTGTGTGCAGTACACACATTCAGAGTAAAATTCAATATGACGTTATACCACCATAATTGCATATATCACTTAGCCTAGCAATAAATTTTGAATTGTCTTTGATAGGTAATACATTCCTTATCGTTTTAACATCTTAAAACATTTCACTTGGATGATTATTGAGGTCATTCTACACACATCATTTCGAACTTACACAAACTTACCATCTTCCATGAGGCAGTTTTGATCGTGTTATTTCATAAAACATTTCCTCGATACGTCGAGATATCGAGAAAATATATAGCGAATACGTTTTATGCCGATTTGATGAAATTTTATAGCTTTTCCTCTACCATGAACTCTATAAATCTTGACTCTTATCACAACGGAATCGGTTCTAGGTTATGTTGAAAGGATGTGGTTATATTTGTGTTTGTGGAATGCCATTAACGTGACAGCTTTTGAATATTGTAATATATGAGAATTCAGTCAGTTTATTTTCACTACTATCTCTTTTATCTAAAGCATATCAATTCGTGTGCAAGATCTACTATCCATTACCTTTTTGTTTATTCATAAAATAAAGGTGGATATTAACATTATTGTTATTCTAGTAGAACACAAATAGATCTGAATTGTATTCAGTTGAACACAATCAAGATGGAACCTATCACGTCGATTGCCAATGAGTTTAACCTCCGCAGTCTTGACGTCACCTGTAGGAGACGCTAGATAGTACATGGCAAAAATCCCATCTAGTGAAATGAAATTATCCCAAAATATCTCAAAGTTTAGTTGCAGATATTGTAAAAGAAATAAAAAAAAATTTGATAAAAACTATTCATATTCATCTGTTAACAGAAAACGAATTTTATAAGCACTGCCACAGTTAAAAACAAACGTAAAAATGTAAAATTCAAAGTATCCTTCAGGGCTGCGAATGTTAAGAAAAAAAGGAAAAATAGCCGCACACACTATCTTACATTCACCAAGCACATTATGCATGGTTATACCAGATAAATATGGTGATATATAACTGTTTTGTATCGAAAAACTGACACTCGTAATTTTGCTAACAATAATTTGTTTTAATCCGACTCGGAAAACTGTTCGTAAATCTAATTTCAAATAAAATCTGTGTAATTTAAAGTAATCACTCAAAATTTTAAGTTTTCGCATTACAAGGTGAAAAACTATTTTTGATGGTTCACACGTCTCGATGAAGTTCACATTAGTTAAGTTGGTTTAAATAGTTTACTGATATGGAACTGATTTATCCTTTAAAATCACGCATCACTATAAAAAGACATTTATTTGATCAAATTATTGTAAGAATTTCCACATATTGCTTCTAGAATCAAATTTTCTCGACTTCGACATTGTTTTCACACAGTATCCAATTCAATAATGAGTTAATAAAATACTAACAAGACAAGAAATGTATGTCTCTTGAAATAAATTGAAATTATATTAAATTGAGTGAGATCAGGTTAGAGAGTAGACTGAAAACACATTTTCATCAAAGTTCCTGGAGTATTTTCGTTCGAAAAGCATAGTCGGCTAGGCGTTAATCTAAGTACATCTGCCACTGAAAAGGAAGGAATGACATTCATTGAAACGCAATTACCGAAGCGCTGGTCCGAACTTCAAAGCCTGGTTCAATGTCCTTAGGAACGAATGATGCTTCGCTTCATCCAAAACCGGCTGCGGGTTTTCATCCAGCAGTTCGATAACTGGCGAAACTTTTAATTAAGAGTTAAAAGAGGTGGTCTTGCACCTCATTTAATCCTTCCGTCAAAGGTCTGACTATATATGGCATTAGCTAATACGGTTCAGTATCTAATCTCCTTTCATATTAAGAACTTGAAAGCTTGGCTGTAGTCTAGCATCGAGGGAGGAGGCCGTGCGCTCGATACCAGATGTACCTTCACCACTTCAAAGACAGTAGTTTCGGGTTTTTAGTAAGACTATTAAACTTGTGGGTGAATAACACAAAATCTGTTTAAGCCAAAATCACCCCATTTCCTGTGGTTAAAGGAAGAGTTTCATACTCACAATAAAAACTCGATTAGCAACCTCTTTCAATATTTCGTATATCGAAAAAAAATTAATCCCAATAGAACTATCATTTAATTTTTTTGCGAAGGACTAATATGTTTCGAACTCAATGAAATCTGGATATTGTAAAATTGATTTGCAAAAGTGTTATTTATTTTCCTAGTTATACACAACGGTTGAATCTGTAGTTAACAAAATACGCTGATCAGATGAGCATAATTGCGTATATTCTGCTATTGTGCATTATAGTCTGCATTCACGAAAATTGAAAATATATTATTTCAGCGATAAATCAAGATTGTAATACTTATATTGCATAAACATTTTAAGGCCCATATGTACAGGTTGTTCCCATAAATTGAGAAATAGTTTAAAATATAACAACTGGAACAAGTGGTATATTAAATGCGGTTTGTGAAATAGTTATTCTCATAAAGGGGAAATTATTTGTTGGTGCAGGAGAAGTATTTATTTCAAATTGATCTTGATATGCTGGCAGAAGTACTCTTCCTGAACCTTTGTTAAATCTCCTCTGTATCCGAAACGTTTGTAAAGTGTTACTGAGGGTATCGTCCTACGGGACTAGAAGCTTGCTAATGTAGTTCCGATATTCACAAAGGTAGTAGAGAGACTGCGTCCAATTATTATGTAGTGAGATTGACGTCTAGTGACGTCTAGTGAGATTGACGTGCTCCCTCTCGAAAATTTTGGAAATTATAATCAAAAGGCAACTGGTGAAGTGGATGTACGAGTATTTGCGGAAAACCTGCATGAATTCATGAAAAGGAAGTCATGAAAACCAATTTCTTTCTTTCTATGATGATGTAACAAAGTCTTTGGGTGAAGAGAAAATAGTCAACGTTGTGTATCTTGATTTCCAGAAGTCTTTCGATCGGATTCAGCATGGTGAACTCTTGAAGCATTTACATGAGACTAGGGATGGGGTAAACTTGTTATATAAAGTGGATAGATTCGTGGTTGCGAGATAGATCACAGCGGGTTATGATCAACGGGGAATGTGGACGGGTGCCACAAGTGGAGTCTCTCAAGGAAGTGTAATTGGCCCTATTCTTTTTTTCACTTTTTACCGATAAACTCAATCAGGGTATCAATGGGATAATTCACGGATGACGTAAAACTAATGGAGGAATCCAAGCTATAAGGAGTTGCTTCAGAAATTGAATAAGATTCAAGATGCAGCATGGGAAAATGAATGGAACATGAGTTTCAGGGTTGACATCTACGTGGTTGTTTATTTTAATTCGAAGAACCTATGTTTCACTTACGAGTTGAATGGTAGTATTATTCCTGATGCAAATAGGATCACCAATATGGGAATCCTCATTGACAAGCGGCTTTGGATTTTTAAAAACTGTTACGTGGTGGTCAAAAAATCAACTAGAGTGGTGTGCTTCATTCTTGAAAATGTCTCTTCGCGTTCTCTGAAAGTGATCGTTTTACACCCCAGGGGCTTAGTTCATCCTCGACTGGAGTATGCCGTAAATGTTTAGTGACCATACCTGCAGAGGTACCTAGAATGCTACAGGAGTGCCGAGAAGAGCCACGCGCCTTCAAATCTTTCTTCGAAAAGAAGAAAGGCTTGTGTTCTGCTGTGATATTGTTGGCCTACCACAAGAACTCTGCATTCAAAGTATGCCCCCATGAATGGCAACTGTTTATAGATGCGTCAAAACTGAGTCTCAAGACGGTTTTGCTGTATAATCTGAACCACACAACTTCCATCCATACTTCTGGGACATGTTCTTTACATGTAGGAGACGTACGACAATCTAAAGCTGCTATTGGAGAGGATTAACTGCATCAAGTATTTCTGGCAGATCGGTGCTCACCTGAAGTTAGTGTCTTTGTTGATGGGCCTGCGGCAGGGATATACAAAGTACTGCTGGTTTATTTGTTCATGGTATAGCAGAGTCATTGATTTGCATTACATCAAGAAAAACTGGCCTGTAAGGGAATATTTTAAGCCTGGCAAAATGAATGTACAGCACCCACCATTGGTAGAACCGCACAAATTCAGCCTTTAGACATCTAGCTCGGCCTTATCGAAAACCTGGTAAAAGCCACAGACAAGAATGGACTGGCATCCGAGTACCTGTCTAAAATATTCCCTCGCCTCGATGAAGCCAAAATTGAAGAGGGTGCTTTTGTGGGGCCTCAGATTAAACCAAGCGGATCCCAAGCTGAAAAAGTGCTTCAAAGTAAAGAAAGTTAGGTTTGGAATGGGTTCTATCAAAAGTGTCTAAAAACTTCCTATCGAATATGAAGGCTAAATGTGAAACTACAAGGAAGAGGTCGAGGATATGTTGACTTAGTTTCATGATTTTGACGGCAATATGTAGTTAACAATTAACTTTCTGGACACCTACTTCATTTTCTTCCCTAATAACTGTGGGGAGGTCAGTGATGAGCACAGCGAACGTTTTCATCAGGCCAAGATGGAGCAATGGTACCAGGGCAAATTGTCCACGTCAGTACTGGCTGACTATTGTTGGACGCTCATCAGAGATGCTCCCCTCGTCTATCATAAACGACAGGACAAAAGAAAGAGACAGTTCGAAGAAGATTAAGGTATTCTTAACATGTATTATAATATTTGCATATATAATTTTTTTCTCAATAATGCGTACATATTACAAAAAAGCCGTAGCCAATTCAGCTTTTTCTTTGTCATATTCATATTCTGCACATTGAATTAATAAGACAATGAAAATGACTATTTTCACATCGGAAGCAGAAAATATTTGAAACTTGGTTGCCCTGTGTTATGTATACAGAAAGATGTCCTCTCAACTTGTTGATACATGTATGAGGAAATTAGTGTGAAAATGTGAATTTTCCTTACCAAAAATCATCATTTCTACACATCAGGGACTTATTTTCAAAATGGAATATTAACACTTTTTTCCGAAATGCACTTTTTAACGGTTTATGAATCTTTGGGATAATCCCTGTCACATTATGCAACCGCAATTATTCAAGCAGGAGTATTTTTGGTAGAAATTTCAATGTTAAATTTTTTTTATAATTTTTATCAAAAGGGAACGTAATTATATTTTTCATATACCCATGGGACCGGACATTTTGTCCGCTAACGAGGAGTATCTGTTAATGGATAGTAAGATACATTGAGTCGCGTCGATGTAATTAAAAATTGTGTCCGGTAGTGGAGTTGTCCGTTAATGGGAGTGTCCGATATAGGATGTTAAAGTGTAGAACGGTCGTGTTTCTTATGTAAATGCCTAGAGGGCGGGCAGTAATTGCCAAAGATCTAGTTAAAACCTTATGGAATCAACAGGTGACGTAGAAATTTCCAATTTTTCAGACTTTGTGACATGCTCAAATTTTAATAAAAAAAAAGGTAATATTTCCATTAATTATCTTTCAAAACGGAGCATTTCCAAAATTCAAATATTCATAACTATCTTGAATGTTGATATCCTGAAATATAGTATTTAAATATTCTTCTATCATTCCTACATTCTACGTGTTGGACTACTTTCTATTTTTGTTGAGGAAACGTATTCATACGAAATACGGTTTTTTATTTTTTCACTGTAAATCTTGAAAAGAGGAAATGTTCCCTTTTGAAAATAATTTCCTCACATTTACAACCAGTTCCCTGCATGTCTTGTAATAAAGTATGTCTTTCAGTGACAATCGAAGTGGTTTAATATTTTACTCTCTATTGGTGTAATGTCGAAAACAAATTATAGATGCAAGTGATCATCCGAAGCTGTGACATTGTTTTGACAGATTAGAACTATTAAATACTTATATAATTGTATGATGAGAAACACCGCTACTCTAATCTAGTAGGAACAATGATTAAATTGTTAAACTATAAATCATAGAATGACATGACTAAATGAAGTAACTAAAACCAGGCAACTTCCATTCATTTTCGACATCAAAATTCACTTGAATTTTCATCTTATATTACATAATTGTACCACAAGCATGATAATTAAACCATTTTAGTCACACCTTGTAAACCACCCTCTTCTCTTCATTTTTTAATAGCTGATTCAACATGGATCGCTCCCCTGCAGAAAATTTTGGATTCTAGACGCTTGAAAAATCGTCTCGATTTCATCTCTTTCAAAATTTTAATTAGAACATCTGCGTCAGAAAAAATCCTATTGTTTTAGTCCAGTTCGGAGCCAGTTGCGATGTCAAGAAATTTCGTACCTCATCACAAGCATACACATTGATTTTGTACGTGAAACGCAATGCGATTTAGAGTTCTTAAAAGGTGGAATATAAGTTTGGTAATTGTGAGAATGAACTCGCCTAAAGTACCAAAGGATGTTTAGAGGTGTTGCGAGTTCGACAACCGGTTCGTCCTTGTCAGAAAACTTTCCTGCATAGGGGTACAACAGCAACGGCGACATGACCACAGGAAAAATTGCTGCCGCAGGGGTTCCCCCATTGAGTGGTTAGTGCATCAACCTCTCGATGAGTATAAAAAACAAGCCTGCTGTTCGGAATCGGCAATAAATTGTAGGCCCCGGTCTAATCAGCTCTCGTGTGCAGAAAATAACCGTGTGTTACAAAAATGATCAAAAATAATCAAATGATTAAAATATCCTTGAATATGGTCATACTATTTCATTCTGAAGTTTAGAATGAAATAATACGACCATATTGACAGTTCTAAACTCAAAATGCAAAAAAAAATTGTGTCGTGTATATTTTTATACACGACACAAATTTATATACATTACGAACAATTAACATGCACTTAGAAATAGAAAACTGCGATGAGTTTACTTAACATAAAAATTGGAAATCTCATAAATATATATAACACAAATAGTTTGCGGAATACCAGTTGGAACTAGCATGCGTAGCAATTCCATATATTTTTGTTCCCACAGCTAACCATTAAAATGAAAATATTTAATATTAATATATGATATTAAATATTTATGATACACAAAATTTATGATATTTTCGGATAATGAAACATTATATAGATATTCAATGCATTAATCATATTCCAATAAAAATATTCCCCGCAAGCGAAGTGTTTTTGAAATTGCAAATATCTCGATTCAAATACTGAGAACATGGAAATAGCTAATTACTTTGATGTAAATCACTTATATTGATAGCAGTCGAGTTTTTATTGTGAAAACATACATCCAAACTTACAAAATAAGATAAAATCATTTTATTTCATTCACTTATTAATTATTACACCAGGTTGCAACACAATATAAAAAAAGTATATCATTTTTCCACGCGATTTTTTTTCTTTTCATTTATTAAACAATAATCCTAATCAATTATCATTAATATTTTCTATGTGAATCCATGATTAGTACATATCGTCGACGTTGAAGCAGAAGTCACCTAGTTAAATTTTCAGATTTTATGAAGTTAAACTTTTGATCGATTATTTATTTATTTACAATAACCCCAGAAGGCATGAAATGCACTAATACTGGAAGAAAAAAAAAATAGTCAGAACGGGAAGCACTTCGCATACGGAGTCAGGTCGAAATCCTCAATAGCGGAAGCAAATCTTGCGTAGGAGGCACATACAAGTTCCGATGGAAGACTGTTCCATATTCTCGCCACACGGCATCTATATCCGTGGAAAAAGCAATCCCTTCTGGCCGTTGGTATTCTTATTTGGAAGCGATGCCTACGTAGGTTAACTCGCCTGTCTATGATCTCAAAGAAAGGTTCTCTCGATGGTAGATAAAGAATTTGGTGGACTAGTTTGTAGCACATCTTCAGATCTGCAGCAATTCTACGCCATTCCAGCGAGTGTAAACCCAGAAACTGAAGTCTCTGGCAATAAGATAGACCGCTCATGCCAGGTATTCGTTTAGTAAACGACCTCTGTGGCTTTTCGAGGAGCTTTATGTCCTTGATTTTGTAAGGGCTCCATACTTGCGAACAGCACTCCAGAGTCGGGCGAACGTAAACACAGAAAGCATATGACAACGTATGCGCATCACACTTACGGGGCAGCCATACATAACATATATGAAATTCTATTAGCTTTGCAGACTATGCCATGATAATGATCAGTGAAATCCAGAATGCAGCTCATTGCAATACCTAAATCCACGCATGTATCCACGCTGTAACGTTTCATTATGTAGTTGGTAATATTCAAGATCGGTGCGTCTACCTAAATGCATTGATCCACTTTTTGATGATGAAATAGGTAGCTTATACTTACAACTCCGCTGGAAAAGTTGTTCGCATGCAATTCTTAGAGAGACAAGTAAAACTTCATCAATTCTCGAAAAATTGCACCTAAAAAGGATAAACTCTTTCAAGATAAAAAATTATTGCACTTACACAGCCGTATATATTTTGTACTGAAAATAATCTAAAAGATGTACTTTCTAAAATATATCCCCCCAAAAATAAATTGGTATAAGGTTTTTTTAGTATTTTCCGAAGGGTTAAGAATTTATCAAATTAATTATTGCGAAAATTGAAAAGAAATTTTAATGTCTGGAGATAATGAGTGAGCATAAAAATACTGTTCATAAAAAACGCGAGTTCTATTCACCACCATGATTAGCACGTATTATTGAAGCCGATGTTTATTTAATGAATCTCGAATATATTACCAAAAAATGTTGAAGGTTCCTTTTATGATAAATCTTTTATCTAATAGATATGATTAAATATTTATTCTTGGTTCAAAAACTGTTATAAAAATAGTTATTAATAACACATTTAAAAAATATTATCCAGAAATCACTTATTGCCGAATCTATCCCAGCAACAATGAAAGATAATTTTCCTGTGCTACGATGTTGTGATCCATAAATCAGTTTCATTCTTCACTGCATAATCTAAATCTGAAAGTAAAAAATTGATACCGTCAAAAAATGTTGCGATCACGTTGTATCTCATGTGTGGAGAAATTCGCGAAAGACGAATAACTTCCCAGCGTGTCTTATGCATGAATGCAAACGAGTGCCATCTTTAAAGTATGATAAATGACATGTTGAAGTAGGAAGCAATAGACTTCCGAAAAGTAGAAGAGAATATATATATATATATATATATTCATAATATAAAAAAAGGATGCTTTTTAACGACATTGGTCTCCATACCCTACTTACAAAAATTGCGATCTACCCTCGACTCTTTCAGGCATTCACCGCATGACTTCTCCTCCGTATGATATGCCCTCCAGAAATGGAACCGTTCTTTTGTAATCGACAATATATATATATATATGTATAAGCCTAATATGGAAAAGCTTGAAGTGTAATCTTTCGATTCTTTACCGAAAAGTGCGCTCCAACCCCAACATGTTCAGAGCTATTCCAAATTTAAAATTCAAAAACGAATAGGGGCAGAATTGAGTTTCAGATGACGAGCGCTGATGGTTGTTTCCCTCAGCAAACTCCTTCTCAAAAATCACGAGATTACGCGAATCTCTTCTATTTAAGGAGAAGGCGTGGCATTTAAAAAACGAGATCCATAAATTATCATCGCCCAACTTAATCTTGTTCCACTTTAGCGCGAAGGGTTGAAGATATCCAATCATAAAGAGCAGCACCTTAAATTTTCGTCCTCCTTTTATAGTGAGTTGTTCACAAATATATCACCGGTATTATCATAAATGTTGTTCGTTACACGTAAGTATTTTGAAAAAAAGTTGATAAATATATTGGTTGCTCAATAAAATCAATTTGATCGAGTTCTGGAAAATGTAAATTCAAGGATAAGACGCACATTATACAGTAAAATACAACATATCTTCTCTAAAAACTGAATAATAAGCTTGATTTTGAAGCATTAGATTTCCTACGAGACCGTAATTGCAAAGCATGGAAGTTGCTATCATATAATGTAATTGAATTAATGTACAGTACACAATCTTTTTTCAAGCTTAATGTACCGGTATACATGAAGCAAATAATCATGTTAGCGTATTATATACAGCTTGTCGTGAAAGTCCTTACCCGAGCTTCTCAAACGTTAGTTATAGAAACATGCTTTTTAAACTATAAAAAAATATATTCCAATGACGTGCCAGTTTCAGAAATGTCATTTTTTTAGGGGACGTACATGTACCGAGATAATAAAAAAATGAGTTTTTCATACGCATCTTTCATCTCAAACTTCCAATTAGAAAGTTTATGGCCTATGTTCTATTAAGCCCACCAAAACATTCAACCGTTTCTAATTGCAGTATTCACTAACACATTACACATTTAAAGTTAAAGGGCGGAATTTAAATCTATCCGCGAAATCTCTGCGCACTAATGTGAATATGTAATGTTTTTTTTTGTTTTTTTTTGGGAACAGTAGAGATGCGTGCCAACAACTTTCTAATCGGAAGTTAGAAGACAATATAACCATATAAGAAATTAATATTTGCTTTTCACTACACATACGCGGAAGTTGATTTTCTATGGTTCCCAACTTAGAGACGCAAATGAGAGCTGATCTCCCCCTTTGAAAAGTTTCACCTCCGAGAGACCTACAACGGTACAAATACACTTTTTAAAACGGTACATTACACTTCATTCACAATTTGAAAAAAATATGGCGTCACTAAAAATTCACACGCAACACTAGATACGCATTGAAACTGTTATGTACCCACACACACACGAACGGCACAACTCAATCGGTAGTAAATTTCCAATGGCGATAGACCGGAGTTATGCTCGGTTTGAAAGAAAGAAAGTGTAAATACTAGACTGAAAGTATATGTGTCTGTAATCAACGGGTGAGAAGAAAAAGGCATGACTAAAGAGTACCCGGGCGCACCGAATATGTGTGCTCAAGTATATATATAGGCTATATATATATCTACTGTATACATGTGCCATATATACATATATATATTTGTTTGGAGAAAAATGGGATCTCGTCCGAACTCTCTAGCAAATTAAACTTTTTAGAAATACAAATTTGTCGGAGTCGATTCGCGATAAAGCCTAAGGGATGTCCACAATTCGAAAAACTCACCAAAATCCAGATTCTTTCTACAGAATTCAGTTTTTATGATCTTTTTGTTTCAAAATTTTATTACTTTGCTTCAGTTTTGTCCTTGCGTTGAAAAATCTGATTACTAAACTTGTGTCTACGATCGCGAATATTCATTTCCGCGCACATTATTTTTCAGTGTCACACAAGAGTGAATGATGATATGCAGTTGGAAATGCTTGATTTACATATTCAAAGAACCGGTTAAAGTTATTGTTAAGCATGCGTGACTTAATCAAATTTTACGTTATTTTTTCTAGGCAAAACGGTCTTTGCTTTCGAAATGACCCTGCTATAATACGATTAAAAAAGCAATAGAAAGTATTGAAAAACAAAATTTTTATTGCGGAATTATTATGGGTCACTCAATATCTTTTTAATATTATTATTTTGAACGCCAATAAATGCCAAGAATGAATTTAAAAATTCCGCAACCCCTTATAGTGACGTTATTGAAACAACACAAGATCAGGCACAGAAAAAGAGAAAAACTATATGGATGAAAAGAAAAAGGAGCTCTATACATACATATATATATATATATATATATATATACAGTGAAAAAACAGTGAAAATTTTTTTTATAGGTATCACCAAAAAAGAAGTGCGAGAGAGATGAGTGCATGTGTTTGAAGTTTTTAATACTTAATTTATGACGACAACTTGGGACCCTTTCCTTATGTAAGCTCAAGGATTTTTTTCCACTTGAGCTTTCGTGTTTCTTACATACACGCCACCTAGCGCAGTATAATTTGATCCCCTAAATACTAGGTGTGTCCCTTCTAATGTCAAACCATCTGACATTCCAATCGAAAACGTCAACACTCAAAATAAACTCATCAAAGCTATTCAAGAGTAGTTTTGCTTCCGACACAAATGCGAACATGATCAGAGTGTGTAATTAGAATACTAGCAGGGATGGTAGATAATGCATGTCAAGCTAATAGCGATAAATCAGTTCATTTGTAACACTTACAGTGCGTGCGAGTCTCCACTTTATAATATGTTCTCAATAAATTACTTCTCAGAATTGGCCGTTACGTGGTTCATGGTTGCTGACAGATAAAATTTATTTTTTCTGAGATAAGTTTCTACAGAAAATTCTTAAAATGTGGAAGATGGAAAATATGAAATTTCTAATGTTGTGTTTTTATTTGAAATTAATTGGCTACTAAAAAATAAATACCCAAAATGTCTTATTCAAAATCCCAAGTGATACCTCCTGATGGAAATTACTAGAAATTTCAAGCTTGAATGTTAAAGATTATATTGAACTATTCTTGATCTAGATAAAAATTACTACGTTTTATTGAGTACATAACCGCAGATGACTTTAAACTTTAATTGCAAAAATAATCAAATATAAATTATAAGTTTTTGAATAGTGAGTTTTCATGTGAAATTGAATCAGTCATAGGTGTTGAAAGTATCGGAATATCATAAAATCCAAATATAAATCCTATCTCGAATGCACATATGGCTCTTTCTGGACTTTTGCAGTAAATCAAACATATAAACAATTTAGAATTACACTGAAGAGCCAAAAAAACTTGTACACCTGCCTAATATCGTGTAGGGCCCCCGCGAGCACGCAGAAGTGCCGCAACACGACGTGGCATGGACTCGACTAATGTCTGAAGTAGTGCTGGAGGTAATTGACACCATGAATCCTGCAGGGCTGTCCATAAATCCGTAGGAGTAAGAGGGGGTGGAGATCTCTTCTGAACAGCACGTTGTAAGGCATCCCAGATATGTTCAATAATGTTCATGTCTGGGAATTTTGGTGGCCAGCAGAAGTGTCTAATGTCAGAAGAGTGTTCCTGGAGCCACTTTGTAGCAATTCTGGACGTGTGGGGTGTCGCATTGTCCTGCTGAAATTGTCCAAGTCCGTCGGAATGCACATTAGACATGAATGGGTGCAGGTGATCAGACAGGATGCTTACATACCATCACAGACCCTCCACCAGCTTGAACAGTCCCCTGTTGACATGTAGGGTCCATGGATTCATGAGGTTGTCTCCATACCCGTACATGTCCATCAGCTCGAAGCAATTGGAACCGAGAATCGTCAGACCAGGCAACGTGTTTCCAGTCCTCAACAGTCCAATCTCGGTGTTGTCGGGCCCAGGCGAGGCGTAAAGCTTTGTGTCGTGCAGTCATCAAGGGTACACGAGTGGGCCTTCGGCTCCGAAAGCCCATATCGATGATGTTTCGTTGAGTGGTTCGCACACTGACACTTGTTAATGGCCCAGCATTGAAATCTGCAGCAATTTGCGGAAGGGTTGCACGTCTGTCACGTTTAATGATTCTCGTCAGCCGTCGTTGGTCCCGTTCTTGCATGATCTTTTTCCGACCTCAGCGATGTCGTAGATTTAATTTTTTACCGGATTCCCGATATTCACTGTACACTCGTGAAATGGTCGTACGTGAAAATCCAAATTTCATCGCTACCTCGGAGATGATATGTCCCATATCTTGTGCACCGACTATAACACCACGTTCAAACTCAGTTAAATCTCGATAACCTGCCATTGTAGCAGCAGTAACCGATCTAACAACTATGCCAGACACTTGTTGTGTTATATAGGCGTTGCCGACCGCAGCGCCATACTCTGATTGATTCCATATCTCTTTATTTGCCGAATTTGTATATATATATATTCTTTATTATAAAGAATATAATGATTCTTTATATGCATAAAGAAATGCATTTTTTCATATAACATAAATGTTTAATAACCTATTCTCGGATGTGAAAAATAACAATTTAATACTGTGTGATATGAATTGCCTTACGGAGATTAAAACTAATTATGTATATGAGAATTTCAGAATTTTATGAAATTTAACACTAGAACGACCGAGGCAGTCATTTTGACCGCAATGTTAATTTGGCCTGCGATTATACCCGAACGGTGGTTTTCTCAGGTTGTTGAAATTTCATAGCTTTTCTAATCTCCTTAAGGCTCTTGAATTCGTGAAATATAAATGTTCGTTTTGACCGATTAAGATATATTTTACTGATTTCATTGCGAAACATGCTGAAATATACAGTCTCCTTATATAAACATTAATATTGAAACAGAACAGATGTTCTAACATGGTGTTTGCTTTTCTGCAGTACTCATTTCGTACCTTTCAAAGCTGCACTTTTGAAGAAGCTTGTCGTCGTACGCTATTCAATTCATTAAGCGTTTGTATAGGTCTTTGCATTTTTACTGCATTGCATTCGCTGGTACAATGTGGTGCAACGAAAATAATCTTCATTTTTTACATTTTTATCCATGCACAGGACTCCATATCCCGAGGCCGAGATGATTTTCATCATTTTATGTTTACTCACACTATACATTCACTGTAGAGGGACCCCGGGGACCACACTCAATATGTCAGCCCAGGGACCTTGCTGGACGATGTGAGGAGCCATTATTTTACCACATATCATGCTTTCGACTAGGCAAAAAATAATTCTACAGTTGGTAAGTAGAGAAAATCTAGGTCTTGACAACAATGCACACACAAAATTCAAATCACGGACAAAGGTAATTTCTGAAAGAAATTATGAAATTCCATTACTCTAATGATAAGCATTGTTGATGCTTTAGAAAAAATAAATTCATTGATCCCACAATGTGATCGGCATCGAAAAGCGGTATGTATTTTACATTGCTCAGGTTTGGCGGCTATTCATGGTTTTTTCATTCCGCACATGCAATCTCTTCGCAAACTTCTCAAGCGTATTATTCAAATTTCTTCAAACCTTGTCAGTGGACTGCCAAGTGTAAATGAAGTCATTTGAATTACAAGACCTCCAAAAAATCATAGTCAAAACTATTTTTAAAATAACAAAACACGGGATTAGTCTTTGTCATAACAAGCAATTCCATCTAAAATTCCAAACAAATTGGTACATGAAAAAGGTTTATTGTGAAAATAAGTCAAAGGGACTGAATAGACATTGTTTTGAGAAGTCCCGGGGAAGAAAAATAATTTATGTTGATTTTTTCGTATTTCGGTTAAAATGATCGGTATCCGTCACTCTACTTAGTAAGAAATTCCCGTCCTTCTAGTGGTAATACCTATTGCTTTCAGTCGAGACTTCGTCATAAATTTCGATTTAAAATATACACCTACAAGCTTCGATAAATTGTAATCAGGCCCTTAGTAGAAAGTTGAATTATAGTTAAAATATGTTATTTTTATTTGGAAAATTAAAATAAAAGAAATAATGATGACGAAAGTGATTTATGTAAGCATATTATAAAATAAAATACAGTTTTACTTATACATATAGTTGTCTGTTTTGGATGTTCCCCGTTTACCATAACCCGTTGTGACCTATCTCTTAACCATGATTCTATTCAAGTCAGCAAATTGCCCACAGTCCCAATCTCATGTAAAAACGCTTCAAGAGTTTACCAGGTTGGACCTGATCGAATGCCTTCTGGAAATCTAGGTAAACAACATCTACATTTTTGCTTTAACCCAAAGCCTTCGTCACGTGATCATAGAAGCAAAGGAGGTTAGTCACACCTGACTTCCGCTTGCTGAACTCATGCTGATTATCCAACAATACATTATTCTCATCTATCTACTTCACCAATTGCTTTTTGATAATAATTTCCGAAATTTTGGAGAGGAAGCTCGTCAAACTCACTGGACAATAATTGGACACAGCTTCTCTACTATCCTTTTTAAATATCGGAACAACATTAGCAAGGATCCAATCCCTGGGGACGATACACTCAGCAACACTACTCCTGTAGATCTGTGCGACTGGTTCCAACAATTCATTGGCACATTCCCTGGGATACATATCAACTGCTCCTGGTGCTTTGCTTGCACATATATTTTTTTAGAATATTTAGGACATCCACGTCTTCTACTTGAATATTGTTGAGGATTTTATTACCCCATGCACCACCCGTACATTGAACATCATTATCTCTATTAAAAACCGAAGCGAAAAATCATTGAAAGCACTACCCATGCCTACATTGCTCTCTACCCTAGACCCTCCTATCGAGAGGGGGCCTTACATCCATTATTGACGTATCTAGAAAATCACAGTTAATGTTATCTGCCAGCCTAGATTCAACTCCTCAACTTTCTTCGCTTTCTTCAACGCTCTTCTTTTATCAGTAAACAATGATAGGTCATCTCGTCCACTTTTATACTCTCTGACCTAGGCGTAGTTAGACTTTTAAGTCTGATGGGCACGGTCATTATTGCTGGGGGAATGATGATGATGATGTCAATCGATACACAGATTAGATCAGTCGACTCCAACTTTGACGCTGCCCCCGCCCCCCCCCCTTATCACCGCCCATGCTCTCTGAATGCTTTTTTCTTTTTTAAGATAAAGCTTTCGCACGCTATCCATGAAGCATAGGGGAAGCACGATGTGCAAACACACTTTTTTCGAACAAAACTTAAGATAGCTTTGTACTAAACTCTTCCCACTGACTTACCATACTGACTGATTCCAACCAGTGTCTGAAAACTTCCACTAACCTTCCTCTCAACATATCAAAGTCAGTTCTTCGAAAATAAGGAACCAGTTTTTTGTTATCAACATTACCCGAAGAAAACTCAGAGAAAACTGACGACACGACGTGTGATCATTGGAAGAAAACTCGTCCGTCCCCCGAGACATGTTGAACAAGATCTTCGGAACTAGTGAGAACTAAAGTGGCTTCAGATACTTGCAGATACAAAAGTTATCGAGCACCAATTTCAAAAAGTCTTTGTCATATTGATCTCTAGCTGAAAGGTTGTCCCAATCGATACCCAGATAGTTGAAATTCCCTAATATAACAACCGTCTTATACTTACATATGTAGGAATTTCATCATGAAGTTTGGATTCGTATTCGGTGGATTCTGAATAAACTTCCTCAGTAAGCTTACGGTGCCTTCTGTTTTCAAGCTCAATCCAAGTAGTTTCAATACCATTATCCTGTACGTTTCACACTCTAGACTACAAACTTGATTTCGGGTAAATAAAGAATTTACCCCCTTTTCCTTGCCAGATCTATTTGCGAAGAAATTATCGTTTCTTGAGATGTGTAAGAAGGGTTCATCCCCATCATTTGCGGGAGATTCTGTAATGGCTATAAGAGATCTCTGCGCTCCACGGCTGTCATAGTTTCTGAAAAATCTTTCTTATTACCCCAGTTCCTGTCATTTTTTTGTACACAGTTTACTTTGCCAGTGATTTAGTGTCAATCGAGAAGCCATCTATGTCAGATGTTGGTATTTCCCCGTGAATATTGTTATTTTTTTTATTATCATTAACTAACCCACATTACCAACTACGTGGTCTGGGAGTGAAAAAAAAACCGAATTTAACCCTATTGTAAACCTACTAGAGCCTCCTCCAATTCAGGTGAATCCCATCTCAACGAAGTCACCTATAAGTGAAACTAGCAAGCTCCAAAAACTCACCCCCAAGAGTGGAGCCAATTTCCTTCAGGATTAAGTTAAAGTTATGGATCCTACTCCTATAACTCCTACCACCCCCTGGCAGTACTGGAATGATTGCCACATATGAATCCCCCTGAGCAGATAGTACTTAGTCCCGATGCTCCCACAGAGACTCACTAATATTCGCATGTACCTGATTCGTTCCCACCCACAGGATTGCCCACCCAGGGAAATTTCATCTAAGAAAAACGTCTTGAACATCGCCAATCTCTCTCTCCCCCCCAGGTAAAAAACAACGCTCAAAACCCCGAATATCCCTACACACTCTCTGTTCCCGAGTTACCTAACTAGAAAATCCTCAATAATTACACCACGATCACCTTCTATCTTATCCTCAACCATTCATTCCCACTCTAAATTGTCGTTGTTCGTGGGGAATTTCGTTTTACTGCTTTTTCCAAATATATAGATAAAAACTTTTTCTTCGCAAAGTTGAATAGTTTTATCTTGAATTTTATTTCCGATTCCCTCCGTTTGGTGTGATTTCATAAATTTCTAAATACATAATTTTCCAGCAACTCTCAAAAAACTGACACTGACATGGAACCTACTCTTTCTAAAAAAAATGTATTTTACTTATATGTACTGAAATGAAACCGAAGGCTATTGAAAAATCAAACTAAAAAAAATTGAGAAAAGGAAATTGTTATAATGGTCTTTTTTTACCATGTATATTCAAATATACACGGAACCATAGAGGGTTAAGAGAAAATGTGTTTTCAGTCTTGACCTAAAGTGAAGTGATAAACATAGATCAAAAATAGCATTTTCAATTTTTTAAACAACTAATCATTCGTATCTACGTGTAATAAAATTGGTTGCAACAAAACATTAAAAAAAAAGTTTCATTATGTGTATGTTATCGCTTGGACTGCAGCCATAACTCACTATGTCAAAAAAGCAGTATATACACCAGATTTTTCCGATCAACGCATGGAAGACTTAAGGTTGCAAAGAAACAAATTAGGATTTTTTTTATCCACTGAGCTTAAAGCTGGTGAACTTTCCCCTCTTTGCCCTAAGTACTTTCTTTTGTGCTGTGGAAATCGATACTCTGATATCCTCTTCCGAATTTCGCTTTCTAACCCCACTCGCTTTTCTCTCTTGAGATTTTATCCTTTGCTTGGAAAAGTAATCTCTCCATCTACCAACATCACCGAACGGGCGTTTCAACAAGGGTCCAGAAATCTGGTATCGATCTTTTCGGAACGCCGAAAGAGAAAAAAAGCGAAGGGTTAGGCACAGAAGGAAGAATCGTAATAGGATAAGGAAATGTTGAATTTAAATTCATGTTTTTTCTCACTACTGTCCGAAAACTTTATCCGGCTGTGCGCGAAGTGTTGGGCGGATGCTTCTAAATTACGATCCACGTCAACATAACCCTTCAATAGCTGATAAGCTGAAATCAATCGATAATCAATTATTACACTTAATCGGTTTCAGAAAAAGAATTCAGCTACTTTGTGTTCTAATCCGTATAAACTAATAACTAATTTTAACCCTTTAATTGGCAAGCATAGATATATCTACAGGAGAAAATTTGTTGGAGAAAAAGTTAATTAAACAAACATGCTGCTATTACATGACTATATACCATCACGATTTGAAAAAACAAAAAAAAGAAGTTGGATGTTGCACTTCAGGGAGCACACTGTATTTATATGATTTGCATAGAAAATGATTTGCATGGAAATTTCATTTATTACTTTATAACTTACTTTTTTATAATTGTTGAAGAATAAACAGCAATATCCGTCAGCAGTCTCCTCCACACAGTACTTCCCTCCAAAATGCAAACGTCAAAAATCGTTCTTGCTTGGCTTGTCAAGAAATAGACGTGTACGTAATAGAGCAATCAGTGTTTTCAGACACTGTTGTCGGTCAGATGAGTGGAAATGGTGATATCGAAACTGATGAATTATCAGTTATTGGTGTTTCCGAAGTAGCAGATGGTGTGTTTGTTAGGATCAAGATTGGTTGGGGAAACTTGTATCATTGATACCTTATGAAGTCGTGACTGGTGTAATTATTACTGCTTATGATGTTGTTTTAGTCGTTGTTGATGGTACTAATGAGATGTGGTGATTGATCATGCACCTTTATTATTCGAGTTTTTGCATTTGAACCAGTTCCACAACCTTTCATTGCGTTTAAGTTTCCTGAATAATCTTTCGCTTAATCCACCACAGAAAAAAAATTAAAAGAATTCGTGCATACATGGCAAACCATCATTTATTATGGTTGAATGAAACCATCATGATAAAATGTCTTCAGAGCATAATTTACCCTTGGACATATCTGATGGCTAAGTAGCTACGTAGCTCGAGTTTAGATGTTAATGTGAGATTTAACTTAAATAAAAAATTGTGCATTCAACAGATTAATAATGAACCATGAGAATTAAATATGATTACGATTATATATTTTAAAGGTTTTTAGAAAATTGAACTTGGAAAAAAAAGATTTTTAACTTTTTTTCCTCCTTTTTTTGACGAGTACCTTCTTCTTCAATTTATGTAGGGTTTTGTACTTTTGACGAGCATAAACAAACACTTGCGATCACTCCTGCTGCTGTTTCTAGATTTCGTATGAGATATTTCAATAAATATGTAAGTTATCTGAATAAATAGTTTTCAACACACCAACCTACTACTTTGAAAGTGTCAATTATGTACACTCATGGAACAGTAAATTTGAGGGTCTATTGCATTAAAAACACAAGATCATTATGGTGAATGAACTTGAAAATCTGGAAAACTATTTCTGTAATATATCGCCACCCACATTCCATAAGCACGAATGTGCAAATTTCCTTTCTTTTTTTATCAGCTGGTTAGATATCTTATTTGCTAAGTTTTGCCTCAAACGCGTGCAATGTCTATAGAGTAGTCGAATTGCTAAAAGGTCTGTCTAGCAGCAACCGCATTTTACAGTACATATTACATATTACACGGCTCTGGTTCCAAAGGTTTAATATATACCATAGTCGACTTCACCACTACCACTTCGAGGTTGAGGATGTGTGTAAGTATAAATTATTTTTTCTTCTTAGAATACGACGGATTTGCGATTAGTCTCGAAAAAGTTTACTTTGTACACATATTATTATGTACAGCGTTGAGGCTACATAAAATAAATAAAATATAGAAGAAAATCATTTCGGATCTTCGCGACAGATTTATAGTTTAATGCAATATCACTTTGTTTTAAAAGATGACCTCAACAACCAATGGAAGAAAGAAAAAAAAATCACTTCTGAAAATGACATTTCCACACAATAGATGGACATTTTATTTTTCTCGTTCTAGAATAGATATCCTTCCGAAATATTTTTTTTCACACCACCGTAAATTTTTCGTCGAAATCTGAAAGAATGATTGAACTGCGGCTTTTGTCTCAAACAAACTTCTTTGGTAGCGATTTAATTCTTCTTTCTGCAACATCCATAAAATAAAAATATATATCACGTTCTATTCTTTAGCCTGGTGTATTTTTCACATTCTCTCTTTCAGTAGAATAGGCATCGCGTCTCAAATCCAGAACTCAAAAAACTGGCTTTTAACCAAATAGTTTTCTACTCATCTCAGCATGAGGAAATATGGCATTTCTTTTACATTATGCGTTAATAATATATGTGTAAACATAATAGTTGTGGTGTTGTTGTTAGTGAAGTGTAATTATATATTGTTTCTTTTCAAAAAGATAATGTACTTAATTGTCAGATAAAAATAATTTACGTTCAAACTAATATGATTTTGTTCTCAGTTTGAATTAACTCCATTTAATACCGGGTGATTGAGAAAAGATGGGAAAAACTTTAAGAGGTGAAAAAGTACACACCGATACAAGCAATTGTCATCAAAGAATGCATTTTCTAACACGAAAAGCAAACGCACGTTTCGAAACGGCCGCTCCGCAAACGTTAAAACGGCATTCCTGTTGAAATTTATCGGGAGAAAAAGAACACCATAAATGCAAATGTAACTTGGGGAAATACGCTAAGTATATTCATACTGAAATGCATGTCTGCTTTTTCAGCATTACTAAAGTGCGCCATTATCCCGTAGGTTGCAACTGATATAACGGTTGCGTACTGGAATAACTTCACAGGGCTGGCGTCGTGCCTTTTATTCACTGTGACGCAGATTTGCATATGATTTCTTCTTCTTTCCTAGGTTGCATTTGCATGCACGGTGTTCTTTTTCTCCTGATGGAATGCCGTTTTAACGTTTGCGGAGCGGCCGTTTCGAAATGAGTTGGTGCGTTTGCGTTTCATGTTAGACACTGCATTTTTTGATAAAGATTGTTTCTATTGGTGTATATTATCACCTCTTAAAGTGTTTCCCATCTTTCCTCAATCACCCTGTATACGTCATCTCTCTTTTTTAGATCGTATCAGTAAAGTTCCATGGTTTGCTGTGCATTCTGTATTTACATTGAAATTTGGATCTAAATCATTATGTAGTCATGTAACAGACACTCCGTGTTCAAATAAATCAGTCGTGTAAATTAACCCTAGACATGGTGATGGTATATTTTAACTATTTGTAGACTTCTAAAACGACTAGAAAAGGTTGTGTCAAATATCTTTCAAATATTTCGCTCATTTAAAGATAATCTACCGCGTACCATTCCAAAGTATCTACAAACATAATCAGCTCTAAATATATATTGTATATTTTTACGTGTTGTATAAGTTTCGTACTCATATTCAATAGAAAATTTTGGGAAACTAATTCAATGAAATTTTGCATATTGTTTGATGAATGCGTAAGTAATGCTCAGTTTAGATCTTAAATGGGATTAGAATCGTACAAATGAATCTAATGCAACTCTTCCAATAAAACCCTTCGCCAAACTCGAATTTCCTTTACGTTCATTATTTCGCTTTCAATTCACTTTAGTAAAGCCAAGTTTTTCTCTGTTCAGTCAAACAACAAAAACCTAAATAAAAGACAGTGAGAAAAAGTGAGCTAATTTTTAAATTGTAGAGATATATGGTGGAGGTGCTGAAGCCGTATTCTGTTCCGGCACCCCGTTAACACGTGCTTCCCTTAACAATTTCTTTCTTACCAGGAGACACGCTGTTTTATTCTTTTAACTCGGGTCCGAATTCAGAGTTTTCAGTTGGGAAGGAAGGTATGTGTGTTCGTTGAGCTGACTGCAAATGAACGTGTCTGACAGAGCAGATATTTTCGCCCATCACACCACGCCTATTAATAGACAATTGAGTTTTACTTTTATTTTCTTTCATTCACAATCGCTGAAATAATTCCCCTTACATTGAAAAACTACGAGTATTCCAATTCTGTTTTGTTTATTAATATCTCAATCAACTGATTTCGAGAGTGTCGTCTATTTGCCGTGTCACGGGCATTTTGTGACTTTATACGAGTAAATAGGCAGCAACCAAAAACATTAATTGTTTTAGATTTTTAACCAGGTTCAAAGCATATCTAAGGTTTCAGAATTAAGAGTTCGGTGCCAACTGCACTCGAAGGAAAAGTACGAAACATATTACCGGATAATAATCGAATAGCAGAAATAAAAAATAAAGAATCGAATTAATTACTTTTTTGTCTGACCCTAGTGAAGACTCAAAAGACAACGGGTAATAAAGGCTGGCCATATTTCCTCGAGAAAAATATGAGTAACCGTACCCCAAATACGGGAAATTGCAAATTGTCACCAAAAATGATGCCAAAGGTAAACATAGTTGCCAAGTAGAGGTGACCAATGGCGGGAAATGAAGCAATACCGCAAATCGCAGTGAACTGAAATATATGAAAAACGTTTAACATGACTGATATGTGAGATAAATGCTGCATGATCGAAAAGTCTGGGGAGGGGGGGGGGGACATTGAAATTCAATAATTCGTGAACCAGTGAAGCTAAAAAGATTCTGTTTCCACCGAAAGGGTGGCTGTGAAAACGGATTGACTGTCAATTAAAATGATTAGATAGTTTTTGACCAGCAGATTGCTCTGTCGGGTTGCAGATATCAGGTTATGCAAATAAGTGGACGGTTTTAAAAGTGCAGGCTGGAACGACATTCTTGAGGTAGACAGTGGAAATCGTCCCGTTTCGCACGCATATAATCAAGTCCTTAATCAAGAAAGCCCTCTTCCTTAAACTTTATTACAAGAATGAAGAAAGTGCGAATGCAATATTGTGGGCGTATTGGCTCATGCATTGTATGCGAGATGGTAAAGGCTTATGACGTGTTCCGTAGTCACAAAAATGGTACAAAAATTCGAAGCCACGGATTCTTCAAAGAAACGTCCAAGGAATGGCGGGCCCTCAACATCCACTGTAGTTTCCCAGTAAGTCGACCAGACATTGCCGTTGGTTTTTACACACGGGGATTGCAGTGCTTGTGAAATGTCCCGACAGATGGCATTTTGTACGACAGTGTTTGGAGCAATGAGAATTTTCTTTGTGTGGATATCCGTACAATTTGCAACATACTGAGTATTTCTTAAATTGGAAGAACAAAACGACTGGCTTCACATTGTCCTTGGACTGATGAAGAATATTTCACGCTTCCTGGTAGGGTTAATACATGCAATTGTCGTGTGTGGATTACAGAAAACCAGGATGTGTGTGTGTGTGCGTGTGCGCGCGCGCGCGCATTTTTTCAAAAACCCAGGCCCGTCATTTGGGGGGTCAGGGGGGACAACAGCCCCCCGGCTTTTGAAAATACACTCAAAATGGTATATATAATGGAAATATATATATACACGTACATTGAGTACATGTTCTTTGCCCCCCGGAAAAGGTTGAAATGACGGCCCTGCAACCACCCCTGCATCCAAAAGTCGCAGTCTGGTGTAGCTTCGTCACTGATTTTTTAATCAGCCATATTTCTTCGAGTACGTCAAAAGGACTAATGTAAAATGAGTATCTGTCAATGGTGAGCGATACAACATTTATCCAAATTTGCAAGCACAACAAACACTGTGTGCGTGTGCTCGCGTGTGTGTATGTGTGTGTGCGCGCGCGTGCATGTGGATTTATGCACGATAGAGTACCACTACATATTGCCACGCCTGTGAAGCTATTACTACGCTCAACAATTGAGGAAGATCGTGTCCTCAGTTGATCCTTTCCAGATTCATGGCAACATTGAAAGAACGAAACTTTGGATTGAAGATTGTTAATGATTGGCAACTCTGATGTCAATTTGCTGGTTGTGGTTGTATATCTTACAAGATTTCACGCTGTTTAATATGGGCAGCTCTAGTTATCGTCTCTTTTCATCACTGAAGAAGATATTCTGAAAATTGATGTTATTGAATACAGTAAAAAAACGTTGGGAGTTCGTGTTCTTCCAAATAAATTCAATGTCGAAAGTACACAGACATGTTTCATTTTGAACTAAAAGGAACATTGGCAAGAAGAACGGCTGAGAAACGGAAAACAAGCTTGAAGAAATAAATTTCAGAAGAAAGCGAGAAGGACTTGCCGTAGATGCAGTTGTGTAAAAGATTGGTTCAGAATTCAACTTTTTCCGACCCGATTTTACAAGAAAAAGCTTGGGAAGCTCAGAAGAACTCAAACTCATCAACTTCAAAGTTTCAAATGATTAGATGGATTGTTTTCGTGTACGTCACGAAATCATATTTAGGAAATTGTTCTTTCAGTCTACTGATGTCAATGATGAAGTGCGCGAAGAATAGGGTGAAAATGCTAAAAATTACCGAGGGATATTCAGCCAATAATATATACCAGGGGTGGCCAACAGCTGGCCTGAGGGCCGCATGCGGTCAACGTTGAAAGGAGCTGGAGTGCTCAGCAAAGCACACCAAACATCGATTGATCATTTTTTTCAAAAAGATTTAAATTCAGTATGTGAACTTTGTAAAATACTTATTTTTGCATATATACAATGATTATGAACTTTCATAACTTTAAACCCACCTTATATATGTCAACAGGAACATCTCCCCCATTGATGCGGCCACCCCTCTTTCCCGAACGAATGTTTTTGTCCCGCAAGTGTCCGCAAGAGAAAAGAGCGGTTTTACTACACATGCATTTTATCTTGAAGGAATGGCGAGTTTATTACCCGCCATATACATTGTTACTCTTTTTTATTATTACGTACAGAACAGTACGGTTGATAATACAGAATAAAAATGACAGTGAGAGAAAATCAATCATTTCAGTTTTTTTTTAAATACCTATTTTTGCAATATTGAAATTTATTTCGGAAAACAAAAAGAAATAAACCAGAGATCCGGAAAGAAAACACAATTCCGTCACACGGCGAAACATTTCATTTTTCTTTTTCGATTCGGGCAAAATATTTTATGAAGAAATGCGATGTCCACAACGGAAAAAAATATTGCAAATGGTATAAATCAATGAAAGGGGAACAAAAATTCACTTTGATTGTATTTTTTCCTCCGTTTGCTTATAGATTTTTTAAAAGGTTTGCTTGTTTTCGCAGCTTCCCCGAGAGAGTTCACTTTTACAGCGTAATGTCTGGAACAACGTTTAGAGAAGGATTTTCTTTAGCTATCGAAAAAACGAGAAATGGGATTTTCTCCCAGAGACGTTAAGGAAACCTGCAAGAAAGACATAAACGTCGATCGTAAAAACAGACTTTTCTAGCCAGTGACATGTTCAGCAGTTTATCTTTCGCTCCTTTTTTTCATTCTTATTTTTTAATATTTTTCAAAACTTGCCAGTTATTTGTGCTCAAAAGCTCGGTATTAGGAGAACACCGATAATACACTTAATCGAAGCATTGACCCGATTCGAATGAGGATGCTTTCCAAAGGTGAAACAACATTGATCGTCACTTACCGAAACATAATAGGTGGAGTATGCGAGCGAACATAAAAGGAGATTTGAAAACCATGCCCTATTTAATTTGTTCTTACACGATGACATGTTATATAAAGACTCATAATATAATTAGTACCACTGAAAATGTGGGATTAAAAAAATTCGGTTGTTTTAATTTTTAAACGAAAGTTTTTTATAGTAATATTAAAGAACGACCAATGTATTTAGATTTGTGGACGTTAAAACCAATTAAAACGCCCGTCTTGTCACTTGCGTTTATATTAACAAAGTTGTGGTTTACATCATCTTTTAGTGAAAAATTTGAGATCAAATTAAAATTAAGTAAAATAAATTACAAATTAGTAGCTTAGTAGCGCATTAGCGTGTTGTTATCAAACGTATTATCTTAAACGTCACGAAATATATTTTTTTGCATATTTTATTGAATTATTGGTGTTGAAACTATCTAATTTAATAGTAGGTGTTGGTATTGTTGCGAGTTAGCGTATATGTAAAAGAATAAATACAGCAAAAATATTCCTTACCGACATCACGGTGCGCGAATGAACGCTCTACTTCCTCAGGTTGCTTTTGAAGCTCTTAGTAATATTTATTTTTACTGTACTGATACCTAAAGCATTTGAAGTTAAATTAAATACACAGGCTTTTGTCTAAAAGTCCATCTTGCAGAGTCAACAAAGAAGAAGATTCTGCTCTAACGAACACCTGAGGCCACTGAGACGACGGATCAATAAAACCACTTAATACAATTTCAACTTGGAACCGTTATTTGGTGAAGATATGCTAATGCTAGGCCAAATCATCTCTAGCGACATTTTTAATGCAATTAATCGGTAACATTTTGGAACATTCACCTTAAATAATTTGGAGCTTTGTTTATATACAAACGAGTACATAGATCGATTGGCCGGAAGACAAACGTGGAAACTCGAAGGAAAAAAAGTGTTAAACAACTCGGAAAAAATAAGAAAAGAGAAATAAAATAGATTAACTTTGAAGAAAATCTGATGCTTTTCTTATTTTTTGTCTCTTGGAACAAGTATGCGCCTTCAGCGATATGCTTATTCCATTGTGATTCTGCCTATATATAATGCTCCACCTATACTGAGCTTAATGAATCCTGATCTTTTCCAGGTCGGAAAAATCCTTTCTTCACTTTCAAGCTTTGTCACATTATTTCAACTAAATATGGGAGTTGTTTATGCTAAGAAACAGGGTATTTTCCGATGTAATTTATATGAACGATTCATTTTTCTTTACTGGTTCTTTACATCGTGAAATATTATTTATGATATTGATGATATTTACTGTATCAGCGTCAATCATTTGAACTTATTTCTTATTAAATCCTGTCATACGTTTACAGTCGGATCCGAACATCCAATAAAAGAGTCATTATCCATAATATTAAAAAATATACCCAATTAAATAGTTGTAATTTAATTTAAAGAGAAACTAAAGCGAAATTCGTAAAGATAGAATTATTTTCATGCCAATCATACTAGGTTCAGCTATGTACACATATGTTTTATAATGTAAAGTACTCATTAAGTATGTGTATTTTAATGAGAATAATTTTTTATTAATTCTATTTCGAGAGAAAATATAAAGGGATATACAGGTTGATTATAATTTAAGTTGCGATTTGAAAACGCTTTGAAAAAAACCACTGATCAGAATGAAAATTTTCATAAATACTCCTGAAGAATTGAAATTTGGTTCGGCAAAGGAAAACAGAATACCCTTAATTTAACTAATAGACGGCACTTAATACGTCAAACATGAGCAATGTTTTCGCAGAATGGAAAATATAGTCAGCCAGAGCAAAATAATCATTTTTATGGACCGACGAATATTTCTATCTGCAGGGTACTGTCAATATGTAAAATTGCAGACTGCCAGAACACAAGATTCCTTTCTCACTACCTGCGACCATTACCTCAAAGATCACTGTGTGAGATGCTGATTTACAGCAGTTTTTTTTAATCTTTGGGAAATTATTTTCCTAGGAGATAAGGTACTGCGGATCCTGTTACCTGTTCATTGGAGAATCTCTTGCACAAAATCTCTTGCCATTCCGGCACTCCAACAACGTTAATGCTTGGATATTATAACTTTTATTCAAGATGGCGCTAGTCTGCATTACCAGTGAAGCAGTTGCTGAAGAACCCTTTCGAAAATGACAGGCTGTTCTTTCAGCCTTTCGTCATTTTCACACAGCGTAGCCATCACGTTCACCTCACCTTAACCTTTGCGACTTCTGGGTTTGGTGGTGAGTAATTTAAAAATTATGTGTACGGTAGTCTTATTGTGAACTTGGTCTTGAATTAAAATATTTCACAACAAAACACATAATTTTTACCCCTTGACTAAAACCGATTTGCAAATATCGAAAATTATCAACTTATATAATAAGTAGTATTTTAGTTCATTGATTAACATATCTCAGTATGTTTAATTTACCTAAAGATTAGTATTATTTTTCACTCTAAAAACTTTACATCAATGATGCAATTAATTATTCCATTAGCAAAAGATTTGAGCTCCATCACTAAACTTTACCAATGCTATAAATTTGTTTAGTGGGTTTGGATATTCTACTCTCTTTTATCGTGGTTAGGTTCGTTCATGCTTTGAAATTAGTTGTTTCGAACGCGATATCTACAGAGGAATAACAGTTAAATCGTTTGGGCATAGAATAGAGCCACGCGGTCTTTAACGGAAATGAGCAGTAAAAACCTCTGACGAGAGATTAAACTTACTGGAAATGTTTACGTAAGCGAGGAAGCGAACGCGTTGGCATATGATCGAAGATATTGATAGAATGCACGGAAAAATCAATTTTTACAAAGATCCAGATGGAGTCTCATACCTTAAGATTTTCACTTAACCCGAGGTAAATGATCTTCTGTTGCGTCTTCATATATGCATATTTTTTATTAACAGTGCTGCATTTGAAGGAAAGATTGCCTTTTATCAACAGTAGCATTTCTTTTAGATAATAGTTGAGGAATTTGCTAGAAAGCGTTTTCTATTTATATCATAGAACAAACGATACTGATAATTCTTAATATGAAGATGTCACACTTCTATACTATTATTTCACATTTTTTCTTCAATGGTCATTAATTTTTTTTCATAGAATCATCAGGATTTGAGATAAGATTAACGTATTCAAGTATTTCTGGGAATATTCACGCTGATCTGTATATGATGATTCTCTGAAATTTTCAATTCAATACTATGCTTAAAAATATCAATTTAATGACTATAGTATTGATACCGAACAAATCCAAAAATATGCATTTGAAATTTTTGTTTGGAACTCTAAATAAATATAAACATTTTTCACATGTGGAGACAATGATTAGCTGTTATGAACCATATTAGAAAACAAATTATTTTCTTCTACAACTTCTCATTTGCCTTTTATCGTAAAACATTGAATCTGTGAAAAGTATCTTAGATGATTAGAGATGAAACAAGAGCAATTCGAGTTTCATGTGTCTATTCACCTCCATTTCTCATTTTTTACAACAATTTCGATTAAGATAAAAGGGTTTCCAGACTAATATGGCTGATATATAGACATGATGAAATCTTGCCAAAAAGTTTTCTTTGTTCAAGTGAATTCTAGCAGAGTATTTTATATTGAATGGAATTTTGTAATATGAAAGCTGATGAAGTACCTCTGAAAAGGACGACAGATCTGTATCTTTGAAGATGCATTCTCACAGGTAAGAGATTGCTATTCTCTCGTAATTGATTCCTCGATCATCGCTGCGGTTCGAAGATAAATGAAGCGATAAATTATGAACCACCATCAAGTTGTAAGTTGGCAACCGCATATTCATAGACTAGTGTATTGGTCCCTATACTCATCAATCAGTTTTTACAACTATCGATCACTGCCCGAGTGGAAAAGGTGCAAAAGGAAGAGCAAGTGTCTCTCACATCGATCATAATGCTCAGGAAAAAAAATGCGTTAGCAATTACTGATTTCAGGATTTCAACTGCGATCATGCAATATTTCTAGCAGAATGAATATATTTTCTCCTATGAAGTAATTAAATTAAGCGGGATGAAATAATTAGTCTTCATCCTTATAGGAAAATATGCTTAAAATATTATCTATTAGCAAATACCTAAAATCATTAGACAAACTTCAGTTCTCATCTGTTTAAATTCATGGATACAGAAACGGGACCGATATGAACATTTTCCTCTATGCAATGTGGATATACTTTAATCTGGATTTATTTAAAAAAAAATCCTTTCATGAAATAATGATGAATACACTTAATTTCTTGCTAGCGGCTGTCACCAGAACACTTTGCCCTCACATCAATTACTTTAGGCTGATCCCAAAAAAAAAGACGAGGTTAAAAATAACAACTTGTTTCGATTCTTTTTACCGTACTTCTTTCTTCGTATAATGACCTAACTCTCTAGTTATACGTAATAATGGATTTACTTAGACGCTGCTTCCCTCTTATGAGCAGCCGTTGGATACTTTGTTGATTTTTAATAAGAACGGTTCAAAAGAGCAAATTTTCCTACAGTCAATTTAGCTCTTCTTTGTTGTAACAGCATAGAAAAATGCAAAAATGTTCTTCGCAATTTTTTTTTTTGCTTTGGTTAAAACCTAATAAACTTTTTTTCAACTTTCAAATTTTATTTGAAAATTTGTTTACTTACGTCTACAGAAATTACCGGTTGTTAAGCCACCATCTATACGTATACAGTGATATTATCTCGGCTGAAAAAGATGATTCGTTCCAAAATCATGTTCGTTAGCCGAAACTTGATTTCCCATAAGTTTCTATGATAAATCGTTTGATTCGTTCCTGGTTCTAGCAAATATTTAAAAGTATGTTTCTAAAACACCAAGGAATGCTATAAAAGAAGCAAAAATAAAAAAGATGACAGAACTAAAGAATTTCTACAATGAACAGCTTCAAAACTGGACAAATAAGAATCTACAGGAAGATGAGAGATACTCAAAATATTTTTATTTTACACTAATGTACACAACCAACACCTACTTTAGTCTATCAAAGCACAACCCTGTTAGGATCGTAGGTATCCTCGTCCATTTGTGATTTGGTCTGCTCGTTTCTGCGTCTGCTCAGTTTGTTGCTCAGTCTTGCACTGAAAGAACGCGTGCTCTGAAAATATAGGTTCCTTTTCATTGCATTTTCTATTAGCTGAATATTTCATTTTAAATTAAATGATTCGAAAAAAAATTCAGAAGGGGAATTTGAGTTACATGTAAAAACGATTTTGAGGTAAATATAAGATAATCAGTCTAGAATAAGCGTAATTCTGATGTTGCCGCAAAAATTCAGCTCACGACGAGGCTGTTTTATATTAGCACGTGCATCCGTATCAACGTAAATGTTAGCGGAAGCAGAAAAATCAAGAAACATATTTTCATTGGACAAAAAATCCTACGCTGAGGCATTTATTAACCGAGGCATCACTGTATAAAGTTTACTGATGTTATATATAAGGAAAGATATTTCCTTTTTTAAATCCACCAATCATTCTGTAATGAATATTTTTATTTTTATTTTCGATGCCAATGAATAATGTTTTGCAGAAATATTGAAAATTTCATTTATAATAAAAATTATTTCACATGTAAATGCGTCAGAATTTTAAATGCACCAAGTTTATTTCAACATTATTAATATCATGTGACAGTCTCACTTCACATGTCTGAGAAAAATATTAATAAAGTTTTATAATCATAAAGAAATGAAATGCAACAAATTTTTATTAATTTTTAGGTTTTTTTAAAAGAAATTGATTGCTTGGAGAAGAAATTTTGAAGAAAAATTGATATAGAATCACTGAATAATATTTATATTTTGTTTATGAGTTATAATGAATGGTGGGCGATAGTAATATTATCGTTTATTGTATTAGATATTGTTATATTAGATAGTTATTATATATATATATATATATATATATATATATATATTAGATAGGCCCTTAGTTATATTATAAGTAAGGGTCTATCTACGGAACATATCGATAGAGCGTGTTTTCGTTTCTTCGATCATTATGAGAAGACTTATTTTGAACGATGCATCTTTGATTATATTCGTATTTTTATGGTAATTAAATAATGGTTTCATAAATTTATAGCTTATATACCAAAGATCACGTTACGGTTATAGTTCATGCTTCTGTATGATAACGTTGAAGTATCCACAATCAGGCTATTAAGTGCCTCGTCATTATTTTGTTCTCTCATGGAACATAATTTCTTTTTCGTCCATCAGCAAATAGTTCTCGATTCATTATAAAATGTGTCTTCGTATATAGGCAGGGGATAAAAGAAACTTATCTCTCTTCAGCTCGGTACATTGTTTGATTTTAAAGCACGTGCTTAAGCGCACGTTTCTAATACGAGGATAGTCAACTCATTACTTGGCGGAACAGAAGAAAAGGATAAACAGGGGATAGCATAGCTATTTGTGTTTTAATTTTTTAGCTGCTTCACTGCTTCTCTTCTAATCAACACGGGCTGATTAAAGCGCACCCGTGGTAATTGCATGTAGCCCTAGATGCGTTTCTGGAGAATTTATTATAGTCATTAGGGCAAGCTTTTGCTGCCAGACAAGTTAAACCAGAAGCTTCTTCTTGCCGAAGAGCTAAGAATGTTTCGGAGGATTTGTAAACGACCAGTTCATTCCCGCGATTACACCTGTAAAACCCGCAACTCTCATTAAATTACTGCGTAACAAAGATTCTCATATTTTATAAAGCTAGATCCAGTAAAAAAAAATTGCAACAGACTACAATTATCTAATATCCATACGCTTTAGAGGCAATTTTCTCCAAAATTAGCAATGAGTCGGATAACGAAACTATGTTATTAGTTAATTGAACTCGTTTTTTTTGCAGGTACAATCATGCGTAATCTAAATAACATCTCCATTTTTACATCTCTTCATGGTAGATAGAAATGAAATAGGATTGTAGTTCACGCGAAATATATTCCTTAATTTAACGTGAAAAACGTATAGTTCATTACTCTTTAACGCTCTCTTACAGCTTTAATATCAATGAATAATCAAATTTTGAAGGTTAAGAATAATTTAACAGAATTAAATATAGAGCTTTCACACAGTGCTCAATAAACTAATAGTTGTATTTCCTTTAATTTTTATAGTTTCACATTATAGTCAATGAAATATAGGACTTTCTAAAACGATGGACTTCAGTAACAATATTTTCTGAAGAAAAAAAAAAAACTTTAATTTCACCAAAATTTTGAATTTTCATGGGTTCTTCGTCTATGAGGTAGATTATTTTCTGTACCACTACAAAATTTGTAATTGAAAATTTATGTAATTTAGTACATTTTCATTTAATTTGATGCAGTCTTATGTAATCTAGCGAATTTCATTAAATATATTTTGCGTTATTTTTGAAGTTCCAAATTTTCGAAATTTATTTGTAATATCTTAAAATCAAACATTAAAATATGCATATGCAATTTTATAAGAGTGTATGATATAGCAAAATATTAAGCACAAATAATTGCTCATTTCATCATAAGGATAAAATAATGACGATATAAACAGGATGAAAGGATGACGTCACTCTTCGCTAAAAAGGTTATTCATAAAAGGTTATTAACAACTGGCTGTTGCGAAGATAAATTTTTGGAAAGAGAGAAAATTCAACTGTCTTTGTGGGGAATCGAACCCACGTCCTTTCACTTTCCGGATGAACGCCCTAGACTACAAAGGCAACGAATCTCTCAATCTTTCCTTGGCGCCCGTGTACACTGAAAGGGACCGTATATGGACGGCCGGACCTGACCCAATAACCTGGATGTTTATTGGGGAAAAAATAACTATATAATGTAACACTGACTATATTTAATTATTATAATTATTTCAAAATCAAAATCACAAAGTGTATATGGAAATTGAAGTGTGTGTGTGTCTGTGTAATAAATATATATAAACATGTTTCGTTGATCTTATATATTATCGGAATTGACACATAAAATAATAAAATTAAACAAAATCATGCATTTTTGAAAAACATTTGAGAAAAACTTTTTTCTTCTATTCGGTCTCACAATTACATTAAGTAAAAATAAAAATAGAATATTCGTCACACACCAGTAAATATTGGAATTTGTTATTAAACCATTTCGTAAAACAAAAATAAATGTTTATATAGATTTCCTATATAAAATATAAAAATTTTTTTTAATCATTCACAGTACAATGAGTTAAAAAAAAACAATCGGTGATCCCATTTGAAAAGATAAATCAAGTTTGGATTACTTGAGCACAATAATATGTCCATAATCATTTTCTCTGGCTTATAATTTTTTGAGTTTTGAAAATTTATAAGAAGAGAAATCGGACAGGATGGCTTTCAAAAAATTCATTCCGTTATACAAACAAGGAAGTGTTAAAGTAGTAAAATATGTAGGGAATGAAAGCAGCGCATTCCATACTCACATTAAGTAAGCGAACAAATTCAGCTATTATGTAGTGTCTTCGAAACTGGATTCAACAAAAAAAAAAAATATATTAAACTCGTCACTTCGTTTTAATAAGAACGCCCTCAAGAATAACATGAAAAATGGAAGATTTTCTTACTTCTCAATCTTAGTTGGATTAGAAGCGACTCCCTTTCCTATTCTTACTGCAATGAAAATACTATTTACCGATTTTCTCAGCAAACCGCTTATTTAAACTCTTTTCCGATTTCTAATCCTTAGATAGCTAAGTAAGGGATTGAATTTCAGTGCGTGGAAAATGCATTAAAAAGTCGGAGCACAATTTATTCATCTGTTACTAATCTGCGAAAACAAATTTGTCCCTTGGGATATAGATATAATTACTTTATTTCATCATAGTTTTATCTAATAAATAACTTTGCATTTGATTGAGTTTAATACGTATATCATTTCTGAATAAATGGTACGCTTTCAATAAATATTCAGCCGTCATTAAAATTTTACCGATACGATTCGTATGTCGTGATTACGTAGAAATACTAAATGCATTAAAAATTTTGTCACAGAAGCATTCTGCTTACAGATATCAATGGATAATCAGAAACAATGGTTAGAAGAAAGGATTTTGAACGTTAGGAAACATTTTAAAAGAATTAAATGTAGAACTTGCAAGATTAGCGATCAAATAAAGGTGATGTATTTTACCTAATTTACAATTGGCACATTATAACCAATACAAAATAAGAGGCTCTAAAATATTACCGACAAGGATATGAGTTACAGTTTTTATTACAAAAAATACATTTCGCTAAACATCTGAATTTCTATGTTTTCTATAAGAAACATTTTTTTAGTATGATTCATTCAGAATTGATTTTTGATATTAATTCCACCATTTAATTTGAAGGAAAAAACCCCCGTTAATGTAATGTGTATCAGTCATTTGTCCTTTTACTACACTTTTGCTAGAAATTAAAAAAGATTGAAAAAATCTTTTTGTCAAGAAATAACATTTAACGGTTTCAACATCCATTAATCACTAAGTATCCCGGTATTTTTCGTCACCTTCGAGTAACTGATACGTCGAAAAATATTTGAAATACATTTTTTTGATTTTATTTTTCTCAAAAATACCCTAACGTTAAAAAAAGTCTCCATTTCAAAGTACTTTCCAGATCCCATGAGATTTCAGAAGAGAGATACGAAGAGCGATCGCTGTCAGATGGACACTATCCGTGGCCATGGTTTTGGCATTCTTGCTGGGATAAAAGCTGTACACTCTTCACTGGACTGTAGTTCACAATTGACATTGATGAATGGAATGATTTCGATTCCGTTATTCTTTTTCTAGCTTCTTTTTTTAACTTGAAATTTCGTCTTATTAATAAAGAAGACCAGAGGTAGACTATTCTTTACATATATGGATGACATTTTTTCTTTGAATACGACATAAATATGTCCAAGTAGTTTTCAAAATTCAAGATATTTCTTTTTGCGATCTAAAAAATATTAAGATCTTATAACGATAAAAACGACAATTTATGTATTTTCGACGGCTGATTGAAATACAGTATTTAAATTCAAAATAAAAATCTTTCAGATTTTTTCAAAAAGAAATCGTAATTATTTTCAATGTAATAATGTTTTTTTTTTTTTTTTTTTTTTTTTTTGCGCTAACGTCGTAATAATGTTGTTTGTAATATTTTTTATTCAAGAATAACATTATAATTTGATGTCGAAGAAACGAAATCTTTCTGTATATAGAGATTATATACCGCCCCCTATTGTCAGAAGCACGAATGTGCAATGTCCCTGGAAAAAAGAAATAACTATGGGAATGACGTTTGAATGTTACTTTACCCATGCTACTCTATGGAAGTTATTTCCTAAAATGTTTTTTAACATGTGTTTCAATACGAACCCCCAACGAATCGGTACATGCGGTAATGTGCGTGTACGTGCCTGACGTAACGTTTGTTTCTCTGTAATGCTTGTTATGTGTAGTGCTGCCATCTGCCACCAGTTTTTTCTAACTATGAGTGAAGTGTTATGATTGAATGATTTATCGTTGTAGGACTGTTGCTCTCTGTGGCGAGACTTTTTAACGGGGAGATCGGCTCGCATTTGTGCCTTGAAGTTGGGAACCACAGAAAACCAACTTCAGCCGACCACCACTGTGGGGTTCGAACCCGGATCCTCGCATCGCGAGTCCGTCACTATAACCACTCGACCACCAAAGCGGCATAATATCATTGAAAGTTAAGCAGTCAATATTAGATTCAAAAATTCCATGAATTACTTATTTAATCAAATATATTTTCATTTGAAATGTTGAACTTGCCGATAACTTTATTCATCATCGTACATGGTAGTGAAATCGATCGTCAGCTGAGAAAAAGCAGAATCATCAAAGAATTGGTGAAAACTAAATTCTCAATAGAGTTGTTAGGTGATCGATGACCATATATAAAATATTCTTATCGTTAACAAATACGGAAAAAAATTCGGGGAATATTTTTTTCTTACGTGAACATAAAAAACACGCCCTCACTTACGGATTAATGTTTGAGTTTTATATATTTCCGCACTTTTAACCTCAATGTGATTATGACTGTCGAAGAGTTGAATGTTAAATTGAGTCACAAGCTGTTACTCTAGCTCGTTGATGCTGTTATCGGTCCAATCAAAAACATTAACTTAGGTGCCTGTAGCATTAGCTGGCTTGACATTTTCTTCGTTCTCGGTGAAAGTTTTCATTTGCATTCTCATTGATTAGCCAGGCTGCTCTACATAAGAAGCCATTCTGTTGCCATCCTA
This sequence comes from Pholcus phalangioides, assembly GCF_987345545.1. Classification (NCBI taxonomy): domain Eukaryota; kingdom Metazoa; phylum Arthropoda; class Arachnida; order Araneae; family Pholcidae; genus Pholcus; species Pholcus phalangioides. The sequence continues at coordinate 36,760,853 of NW_028301600.1, read as the reverse complement.
ATAACTAATGTATAGAAAGAAAAGAAGTGAATAGAGAAAAAAAATGTATGTAGTCATCGAACCATTAAGAACAAAATTGTTAATTGCTATTTGTACGCTTCAATTCATTCTAACAATCATTCTTTTTTTCTTTCTCACTGCCGTAAATTGCTAAAACAAATTAGCGTGTACATTAAGAAGTGCGTGTGAAATGCTGATCACTCCCAAGTTTCTCCAAAAAAAGTAAGAAATATCTTTGAGGCAACATAAATCTCTGACAAGGAATCTTAATTAATGCAACACAGTGAAATCTAACATTTGTCATTTCCTGTTTTCTATTGAATTTCTGTTACTTAATGGGAACAGATGAGTTGATGTGACGACATGTTTTTTTAAATACGCCAACACACACACACACACACACACACACCGGTTCTCCGAAAATACCAGACTCTCGAAGAACAGTAGACATTTGCTACTGCTTTCGTTTATGACTATAATATGAGAACAAATCTCTGATAATTTAAATGAAAATCCCATTAGACTTTTGTATTTCCACGCAAAAAACAAAAAAAAAAACATACTTTAGAAAAATTGCAGGTTTTCTCGGAAAGTTCGACACTTGAAAGATTGCATAAAACCATTTAAATTTTTCCCAGACGTGGGTTACGCATCGCTCAATATTCAATTATAATATAACAATCGAAATTACATAACTCATATGGAAACTGCATTATTAAAAATCAAATTTTCATGGTTTTTGCCAATCTAAAAATAAATATCTGAAAACATTCAGAGTATTTCATGCTTTCATAAATTTTAGGGCATCATTAATCTTGTCATTTAGTTACATTAATATTTGATTTGGAAGAGTAATAATTAATTTCGATTATTAAATCGAAATTAAAGTAAAATTCATGGATTATATAGTTTGAAAATCACCATTTGAGATTACAGCTATGTTTGCTCAAACTCTGTCAACTTACTATCTAAATTTTAATGAATGCGTTATGGAATTATAAATCCAATGTTATTCTTAAATGAATTTTCTTGGGGTAAAGTTTTTGCTAATATATCTCTTGTACTCGCAGACTGTTTCAGTTGGACACTTGCATATAAAACTAAAAAAAAACTACAAAAAAACATGCGCAAACATTGAATTAGGTGGACCAGTTTTATTTGTAAAAATGAAAAAAAGTCACAAAAATGTATTTACTGGTCCTCAACTTATTTTTGTCTTTACCATAGGATCCCAACCGAAGCTTTACAGGTTCAAACTCGTTTTTTAATACAATATTCAGTGAGAGAAAACAAGGTTTACAGGTACTTGTTTTTTTTCATATTGAATTCCAATAAAAATGAAAAAAAAACCTTCAAAAAATAAGGTTTTCTTTTCATTTTTGGATGGTGCCATTTATTTATTTGAAAAAAAATTGAATATTGAATAGAATATAGTCCCATTCTTGCAGAAATCAAGCATTTAGTATTGGCTTCTTCTCATGGATTATCTTATTGCAGTTAAGACATTTTTACAAGCAAATTTCGCAAATTTTGGCTTTTTTTGCAAAAAACATTGTCATCAAACTTAACAGCGACAAATCATTTATTCCTCTGAGTAAATTTATTAAAATAACCTATAGCCCTTTTGTGGTACCATGAGTAATATTTATCATATAAAGGTGCTGGTCAACGAATAGTTGATGTACTTAGTCCACGGCATCATTTAAGGTCGACTTGAGAGAACAAAAAAATGCCGTCTCAAAAATGATTGTTATATATGGAATCAATACCCACCTGAATTAGATAGCCTTACACAGAAACTTGTTCATTGAACAAGAAAGTTTGGGGAAAGGAAGTTCAGAAGAAATGAAAACAGAACTTTCAGAGAAAACTACAATAAAAAGAATTCTCAAGAACAAATCCCATTGTCCGAGCAATGTCCATAGCACAATTTTGTCAAAGAAAATGAGAAGTGTAAGTCCTCCGGCAGTGTTTTCCGGTGGTCTTAATATAATAACGGAAATCTGTTTCACTTATCTAAGAAACTCGGCAACATTTTTTTTCTATATATCTTATACCAACTCTTATGCTCCAGGATAATTTCTGAAAAGAAATGTGCTGAATTAATTTCAAAATCTTAACGCAATTCGTTTCTACCTCCTTTGGGAAGTAAGAACGTCACAAAACAAACTGCAAGGCCCAAACGTCATGACAAGAGACCGTTAGGTTGAGGCATAAATCCTAGGACAATAGTCTACCCGAAAATAGGGCGTGGGTAAATGCGAAAACCTTATCCCCGAATCTGACAGCAAATCTCAGAAAGCAAAATTTATTGGGACTGGAAAAAGGAGAAACGTGGATTTACGAATAGCCGGGATTTGCAAGGTTTCCTCGTATCTCTTTCTCACCTTCTAGCATACGTCGACGTCTTTCGCTGGCTAAGCAAACACAAACCAAGAATCTATCTATACCTGCATGCTTATATATACGTACACCAAGGCAAGCGTGTGCGTGGATATATACTAGGTCTAAATAATATAAACAATTGAACTATGTTAGTAATTCGTTCCTGAAATTTAGTAAGAAATACTTTCTGAAAAAAAACTCGATTAAATGAACATTTAAGATATTCGACTACGCTAACAACGTCATTTTTTTGAAATAGAATAAGGATTGTATTTTATTTTTTTTTAATTTTTATGAAAGCTTAATTTCTTGTGATTTCGAAACAGGTTTTGTTTTGTATATACGATGCTTAAAACCAAAGTTATGTCCATTTGGTGCTGCATTTACACGTACAAGTATTCCGTGAAAAAAAAAAAAAAAACTAAATACGTTTTTACGAAGACTCCTATTTTTGATATTTTATTTAGTTTGAAAAAAAAACGATTTCTAAACTTTTATTCATTGTACCATTTTAAAATTATAATATTTTGCCATATATAATGTTATAAACCACAATCTTAGGCCTATCACATGTATTTGTCTAATGTCAGTGTTTTTATGGATAAGTCCGTAGAAACTTACCCATTAGCATACCACACAATTTTTTAAGTTCTGATTCATAACTTGCCTCATCACTGGCTAAATGTACTGTGAAAATAACAAAAAAATTCAGTCATAGAATTCATCACAATAATGTTTTGAATATTTCATGCATTTTGCTTAAAATGTGAAACAAAAATGATTTTTTTTATTGAAAATGACATAGGTAGTTGAAAATGTGTTATCGTTCTTACCATTTGAGACACTTTCTTTCAGAAAATGTTATTAAAGTTCACTCCGGCACGATTTTGCAGAAAAGTGACAAGAAAGGTAGTCAAATGCCGAAAAAAACTGCATCACGTTGAAAAAAGGGATCCACGTGAAAAAATACTAGGAATTTGAAATAAATTTCCCAAAACACAAATCTAAAAGAGACTAACTTTTAGAAATTCTTTTATAATGGGGTAAATATATCATATTAATGTGGATAAAACTCAAAAGCTGATAATTCTTGTTTTTATCAATAACACTCAAATATATTGAATGATTTTTTTCAGTATTTTTGCAAATAATATTTATTCAAACACAGTTTAATATAAAAATGAAGTTATCATTATTGACCGATTAAATTCCTATGCTTTTACCGTTTTGGTTTTTGTGAGTAAGTTGTAAATAAATATTTAATCATTTTATTTTGATCGCTGATAGCAAAAAAGTGATTCACAACTAGAAAAAATATGAATGAGAGCGGATTGCAATTATTTTTTTTTCGGTCTGAATAAACAAAACATTGTTTCAACAAAAAAATAATCGAATGTATTTTTTTCTGTTTTTCTCAATGTAAATTCATTGATATTCCTGTATACACAGTCCATGCACGATCTTTCATAAGTCATTTATAGGAATTTAAAGTTTTATTATATTCGATTTTTAATTTATGTAGAGTTTAACCCTGAACCCAATCATTTTTTCATAGTTATAACTATAAAAAGTATCTTAACACGGTTAGAAAGCTTGAAAAAATCATTTAACGCATCTCTCTTAAATTTTACTGCTTATACAGGGCCCTTAAAGTTGCCGTATAGGGACTCAAAAATCACTCATGAAATAGATGGATTGAAGTAATGTTACATTCGAATATATAATTAATTTGTTTGTGTCTCAAACTACAGTAAAAAAAAAATGGGGTTGCTCATACACATATGTAAAAGGAAAGAAATGCAAAGAGTTGATGTCGTTAATTGGGGCATCCACCAGTCAACTGAAAATACAGGGTGGGCAAAAAGTCCGTAGAAAATTTTAAAATGAATAAAAACCGGAAAAAAACCGAAATAAAAAACTGTTTACAGGGTTAGCATCGCTAGGTCACGGGAATTTTTTCAAGACAGGAAAAAAATAACTAAAAGCAGCCGATAGGTGGCACTGACGTATGCAAGTCAAAGGAAAGATACGCAAATAACGAACAGAATGCCTCCAAATCGTTTATTACAGCAGTATGTGTTCCACATGACGCCCACCACAGGGATAACACATTGTAGGCGAGTCACAAATCCAGCAACGGCAGAGTGCAGCAGCTCCACATACGCGGTTTACAACGGTGAATTGATTGTGGATTAGGAGCGCAAGTTCTTATAAACGTCTCATTTGCATATTTCTACCGAAGTCGCTCGTACCAGCGTCACCTATCTGCTGTTTCTGAGTTATTTTTCTTTTCCTGTCTTAAAAAATTCCCGTGACCTAGCGATGCTAACCCTGCAAACAGTTTTTATTTCCGTTATGTTTCCGGTTTTTATTCATTTTTAAAGTTTTTACGGACTTTTTGCCCACCCTGTATAAAATGGAAAAAAAATAACCTCAGCTTATGTGGAAGTCGATTCTGAATTTTTATTTTCAAACTGACTGCAGTAATGAACGTCTATAAGACCCTTTGCATATATATGCAAAGATCCGCATTTAAGTTAAACCTTACGGTTAAACTTAGTTATGGAGCTGTGACACACCATGTTCCTACCCCTCTATGGTTCACCCTTATAAAAACGTATATTGGATTTTCCTTACAAAACCAGATGTAAGCTAGTGGTTTTTTTTTATTATTTATATAATTTTTATAATTAATCAGATAATCAATCAGTATAATTTGTTAGCATATTTTAAATTGGAATGATACATCAACACATCAATTTAATTAATTAGAGTGAATGCTCTAATTAGTAAAAAAATTTAATTAAAGGTAAAATATACAGTTTTAATGTTATCGATAAACAGATAAAGTCTTGCTTTTAATAAAGTTGAATACTTTTTACCTTGAAATTCATTTCCAGCAATTTGGTGAGAATTTTAAAATTTTTGAAATTTTAAAAATTCAGCAGCTCTATATTCAAATATGCACTGTGCCATAGGGGGTTATACTAGTTATACTTACATAGTGTAAGTATCACTACATGAATACTTTATGAATCTTCATGTGCAATATACTGCCAGGTGGTTCAATGAAATACAATGAATATAAAATAAGGATTCTTTAATGCTTTGAATATCGTTTCTCTATGGTATTTTAAGAAGTTTTTAATTATTGGGAATAATTATTGAAAAAGGATAATATCATCCGATAATTAAAAGTCTAAAGTTTGCTGAAGGGTCGTTTTTCGTGCCTAAATAAATTAAAATAATTTTTAAGATGATTCTCTTAATATTCGAGAAGAATCGGATATTTCTTCAGCCTTAAGGAATAGGAATAATTTGTTGAATTGAAATTAGGTTCTCTTGCGAAACGAACAAATTAATCTCTTTGCAATTCACTGCATGCCATTTTTCAAAGAAAAAAGTCTGATTATCTTCAGTGATCTCACCTTTTCCTGATATCTAATGACTACCCGAGGGAAAAAACCTCAAAACACATCTCATCTTACTCCACGTCAAGCACCAAGTTCGGTCTAATTAAGAAGACGATCAAAATAATGAGTAAAGTAAAAACACAATTTCGACATAATCTTCGAAGAAACAAAATTATTTGGCACAAACAACCATTTTTTAATGCTTGAAGCTTACCTGGAACTATAAATTCGACGAATCCTCAAGAGATCCGTAATGTTTATCCGGAATATATATCACATCAATAAAGATTCGGATAAAGAAATTATTACGCAAAACAGTAGAAGAATGAACGGTTTCTTGGCTGTAGTAATTTGAATTTTATGTCTTTTTTTCATTCTTCATTCTTCTGTTACATCGAGATAGCCGTTTAAGAGGAACTGACTACTTTGAATATTCATGTGTTCTAGGAGCTGAAGCAGCACAGAAACGAAGAGATATGAATATATTAACGAGAATACGAGGATAGGAGCTGCTTGTTCTAAAATGCGCATCTAATTTTCTACAAAGTGTCAGATGTTAAAGAACTTACGGTTTTCCACGGCTACTAGATTTGCTTTAGAGAAAATGACTTTGAACTAGATGGATAATGAATTCTGGAATGATAGTTTATAGAGAGTAGCATCGATGCGCGTATCGTGAAAGCGTAGTAACTGGCAAACTCCGAAATAGAATAAAGATAAGAGCTGGTTATTTTCTAAGTAAACAAGATTGCACACAAATGCTCCAAAAAAAAAATATTGTGGCTTTCACTAAATACGTTCAAAACATATAGACTAATGGAAAATTTTAGTTACTTAAATAACATGTTATGAGTACAGTCTTGCTTCTAAATGGTTTTGATATCACAAAGTTATTATCATATATTCTCTCGGAATTTCAAACATTTAAGAGAGGAAACGAAAATTCTCTAGACAGCATCTGAAACACTTAATATGTTTTGATAACAAGCATATTTTGCGTTTTCAAATGTTTCTACTGCTATTAAAGCACCTGTGAAAAAGTCATGTTAAACACGTGTAATTTTGAGCAATACAGAATTATAAAACAAATTATCGTGCACCAACTTAAGAGAGATTTTCTTAAGTTGGTGCTTGATAATTTCTTGTATCAGCAGGTATCAGAAGCTACTAGGGGTACATCTAATTTGGATTTGATTCTCACTAGTTTCGAGGATCTTTTTAAACTCGTTTCGGTTGGAGGCAAATTTTCTTATAGTGATCATTGGAATATCAACTTTTTTTGTAGCTTCTTCATGGATAAACCGAACAATAATAGAATGGTTCCTTGTTTTCGAAATACCAACGTCGAACTTTTGAGGGAAAGGTCAGGGTTAACTTTCAAAGACCGTGTGTCATCAGTGAGGGTGTTATAACAAATGCGTCCTCTGTTTTGCATGATGGCATACCCTTTGTTCGTAAAAAGCGGGTATGTTCATTGCACCGCCTCTGGTTCAGAGGTACCGTGCGTAATATTTATGTTGAAAAGGGAAGGGCATTCAGAGAGTATAAAAGTGGAACATGTAACCGGCAACATATACTGAAAAAATAAATATATTGAAGAATTAAAAAAGAAGTTGAATCAGGTTGGCAGATCACATTGGCTCTGACCCAAAATCATTTTTCAATTATATCAGCAATGGATGTAAGGCGACAGTTGGTCCCTCGAAATAGGATCTGGGGTAGATAGCAATGTAGGCATGTGTAGTCTTTCAATGACTTTTTCACGTTGGTTTTTAATAGGAAAGATGATATCCAGAGTACTGGTGTGTCATCGGGTAATAAAGCCCTCAACGATATTCAGTTGGAAGATTTCTAAAGAAAATATATGTGTAAGCAGAGCACCAAGACCAAATGATATTTATCATAGTGTCCTTTTAAATTTCTGATTTCTTAAAAAAAATGTCCTTTTAAAATTCCGATTTCGAAAGAAACATTTCTAAAGAAAATATATGTGTAAGCAGAGCACCAAGACCAAATGATGTTTATCATGGTGTCCTTTTACGATGCTAGTGAACTGTTGGAGCCAGATGCACATATTTTTAGAAGGAGTGTTGCTAAGGGTATTGTTATAGGGGATAGGAAGCTTGCGAAAGTGGTTCCGATACTTGAAAAGAATAGTAAAGAAACCATGTCGCGAATTATCTTCCAGTGAGTTTGACGAACTCCCTCTCAAAACTTTGTAAATTATTATCAAAAGGTATTTGGCGAAGTGGATAGACGAGAATAACCTGTTGTCAGAAAACTAGGTTCTAGAAGGGGAAGTCATGTATACAACCAATCTTCTTTGCTTCTGTGATAACGCGACTAAGACAGATAAGTTGATGTTCTTTATCTGCATTTCCAGAAGGCATTCGATCAAGTGCAACGCGGTAAACTCCTGAAGTGTTCACATAAGATTGGGATTTGAGGCAAATTGTTAATTTGGGTAGAATCGTGGTTGAAATATAGGTCACAACGGGTTTTGGTGAGCGAGGAATTTTCTGATTTGACATGTGACAAAGTGGAGTCTCTCAAACAAGTGTCCGTGGTCCCATTCTTTTTTCACTTTTTTATCGACAAACGCAGTTGGTGTATTGATGGCGTTGTTAGCAAATTCATAAATGACGTATAACTAATGGTGTTAGTCGGGAATCCAAGATATAAGGAGAAGCTCCACACCAGTGTTTCCTAAAGTGGACAATATCATCCCCCGGTTGGCAATAGAATGGTCCAGGGTGGTGATAGAAGCTACGGATTTAACATAGGTTCCTATAGGTTCACATTAGTTGGGGGGAGGGGGCATGAGGGAGAACAATTTCTGAAGGAGGGGGGAAACGGAACAAAAAGTTTGGGAAACTATGCTTCAGACAAACTGGAATATGATTGCAGCATAAGCTAATGAATGGGGGTACCATGACATTTAGAGTTGATAAGTGCATGGTCGCTCATTTTGGTTCGAACAATGCACGTTTCGATTAAGAGTTGAATGGTGTCACTACGCCGGATGCAACTAGGACCACCGATTCGCGAATTCTAATTGACGGGCGGCTTAGGTTTTCTGAACATTGTTCAGCGGTGGTCAAGGAAGCGAATAGAATGCTCGGTTTCATTGTTAAAACGGCCATTTCGCGTTTTACCAAATTCATTCTTCCGCTTATTCGAGGCTAAATTCGTCCTGCACTGGAGTATACGGTAAGGTTTTGGAGACCATACCTACAGAGAGACATAGAGTCGGTGGAGGGGGTGCAGAGAAGAGCTTCGCGTGCTCTTGTTAGCACAGAAGGCTTGAACTATGGAGAAAGACTTGATCTCTTCAATATGTTTACATTGGAGGAACACAGGTGTCGGAAGGATATGATCGAAGTGTTTAAAATTTTCAACGGGATATATAGGATGGTCAGCGAGTTACTGATACCCCGTCCAGCATCTGCTTCCACAAATTGACACCAGTACTTTTTAGTAGCCACCGAGTGGCGTGGTGGTAAGATGCTCGTCTACCACCATGAAGGTTGTTGTCACGGTCCTGGGTTCGAACCCGAGGTAGAATATAGAAACGGTATTTCCCTAATGAACTTGGCGCAACCACCAATAGACATCGCCTTCATTTCCAACCCATCCATCTCATTGATGTACGTAAATCGCAATATGGCCGGAGTTGGTGTTTGGTAAAGTAGTATCTTTTATTAAGGGACACTTCCAGGTTTTGGTGTTTTTTAAACAATATGAAAAAATTAACTTTAACACTAGAACCGTGGTACTTTCGATATACCTAGAACCACGGACTGGGTCAAATTGATCCAAATTGTGAAGAAAAGGTGTTCCGTAGGGAAAACAGAAATTTATTTTCGGTTCCCGGGGTTTTCCTTACTCTTATTCAACGTTGTTTAACTGTGTATTCAATACCGTTTTTTTCTTTCTTTCTTTTGATGGTTAACGAGTTACGCGATGAAGAGCGTCGAAGAGTCCTACAACGATAAATCATTCAATCATAACACTTCACTCATAGTTAGAATAACTGGTGGCAGATGGCAGCACTACACATAACAAGCATTACAGAGAAACAAAAAACTTCACGTCAGGTTTCACTACACGTACACGCACATTCCCGCATGTACCGATTCATTGGGGGTTCCGCGGGGGGGAGGGGGGGGTTGTGTGGGCGGGGTGCATGTGTGGTGTAGCAGTAGTAGGTAGGGCCTCCAAAAATGGCTCGGGGATCCATGATGTTCTTAAGTCTGCCACCTCGTTGGGCAATTTGCCTGTTGTGGCGTTGTATTTGTATTTGTATTTGTACGAAGGTGTCTTCATGCGTAAGTGTGACACGTATGATGAACGCATCTCTTTAATAACATTGTAGAGGAACTGCTTTCGAAAAATAGTTTTGCCGTTCTGTACAATTCTATACAAAATCCAGTTATTTATTATACTGAGAACCAGGATGTTGTAGAAAATGTGGACAGAGACCACCTCCGTGAGGCTACTTTCACCGATTATTTTTTAGGTCATTTTATCGGTACATCTACGGCAAATTTTGTTTGAATTTTAGTATGAAATAGTTTCTGGGGAAGCTTTTTTGAGGCTGCTACTGTCGATATCGACTGTCAGATGAAGCGTGTTGACTGATAAAATTTTTTTTTTTTCCTTTTTTTCCTTGATAAATTTTAATTATGACATTGTATTCCAGTAGTGATGTTTCGTGCAACTGTAGTTTCACTATCTTCATTATGCCAGGTACTTTTCTTCGATTTCGTCTCACCATCCCTACTAAGCTCGTTTTTTTTGTTTTTTTTTTTGCATTCAGCTAGCTTCAGTGTAGTGAAAGAAGTTGCCAGTAGTGAGACTTTTGTCCTTGTTCTTAAATGGCTTGATCAGTTGGATGACTACGTGTTCTGAAAGAGAGACACTCGTTGGACGCTGATCCTTCCCTAGATTTGGAAATCAATTCAAAATGTATTTCGTGTCCACCTCAACTGCAAGCCAGAATTCTATTCCCTTTCTGTGACATTGTTCGCGTTCATAAATTAAATTTCAGCTACACGTTTTTTCTAGAGTTGAGTTTTTACTTTCCTAAAACTTTGCTTTAGTTCCGCGGAATACCAGGTATTTATCAAGTTTATAAAGAAAAATAAATATTTAGCTCTACTTGCCGTTCCTTCATTGAAAGAAAAAAGACAATCTCCTCGTACACAATAAATTGACCTTGAAAGACCTTTATTCTTCACTATCTTAGTTAGAAATACATTTTAGAAAGGGGTAACCACTTCTGAGAAAATTCTACATCCCTTTTTTCCCATAGAATTGTACGTTGATTCAAAATGACCCAAACAGAGGTTCTAGGTATAAGTGCTTATAGCTCTGGAATACGAAATGTGAAGACAATAAAATTTCCATGAATTAATAATCATATGACATCATGAAAAGTAACGAATGTTTTTTACCATCTGCGCTAAGTTTTCGAGATAAATGAAAACGAAGTTTGATTTGGGTCAAATTGACCTACTCCGCGGTTCTAGTGTTAAATAACAAATTACTAGAGAAAACTACTAAAACCTTGTATTGGGTGCTTATTTGATATACGACTCTGATGAAACAATCATTTTTCTAGAATATTCCACGTTCTTTATAACATATATAATCAACAAAATATTATTTAATAGGTTCCTTCGGCAGTAGATAGACATTTCCAGTTTAAAAGCTCTTGTCATACTTTGATCAAAAACTAGAGGCCTGTTTTACACAATAAATAATATCTTGATTCTCTTTTTACTCTTTTATTTACGATATATTTTCTTCAATAAAAATAAAATGGACTGTTCTCTCTCTGAGAACAATAATAATAGCAATAGACCTGAAGTAGAGAGACCGTTGTGTGAAATTGTTTTCTACAGAACAAAAAAAATTGGTTCCCAGGGATAGTTGAATCTCAAATAAACGGGACATTATATATATATTTTTTTTCGGATTTGATCGTCAAGTTATCTCTGGAACCAGTGACAGATAGAGTATAAAATGACAAATGGCGCGAGTGGCTGTAGAATTCCGTGACGCAAAAGTAATCAATAAAAATGACGTGGCAAAAGCAATAGTTTTGTCTGTTTTCCCCCATTATTTCTTTTTAAAAGAATGAAGAAGAAGAACATCTGGAAAATAACGACAAGGAATATGGCATTTGCAGAATATAGAGACTAGCAGCATCTTCATAAATAGAGTTCAATCTATCGCCTCTGTGAGGGTTGATGATATATTGACAGGTTTTTTTTACATTCTCTTTGTAAGCGTCACAAATAAAAGCCTTTTCAATAGCCATCAGTTTAAGAACAGATATCCGATTATGGAATTATGGCTTCTCATATAGTTTCACACATCTTTTTAAGGCCTAATACCATAAAATATATCCATAAAAACATCAATTTTTTCAATACATTATAAATTTATCTTGTCTGAAACATACATTCATTAAGATATTGGATGATGATATTAAAAGTAGGAATCTTGCCAAGTATCGAAAAACCCCATTTAATTTTTTTGATAACTTTTTTCACATTATAATATGATTTTTTTTAATTGTTATTCTCGTTAAGTTATATGTCATGATTTACCCCACAAATAAGTTTTCTACGCGTTTTAGAAACCGGGGAGCTCATAATTAACACAATGTGTACTAGATCGAAAAAGTTATAACCGTATTTAAATGGAGTCAGAACTAAAGTTTTCATTAATCTTAGGCAAATAAGGAATTTATGAAGAAATAATGCCACCCTGAAATAAAGGATGAAAATCTTTGTAACCAGATACATCCCAAGCGAAAATATTTATCCTTAGATGGTATCCAGAAGAGTTGGTTCAACACCATTATACGAGTACATCTAGCGATGCAGTGGTATCGAAAATGTTATGATCATCGAACGTCTTTGAATGCTATAATCTTGAGCTCGGCTTCCCGGAAGCAGACAATTCGGCTTTGGGCGGCTTAGGATAAGACATCTGGAGACCTTTCGTTGAATTTTCTGCGAAAGGCCGGGCTATAAACGTCTCCTCATCACTTCCTCAATGGTAGTTATAATAAATGTGTGGCTGTAAATCATAAGTCCTTGAAAGGCATCACCGAGTTTTCTGAAATCAAAAGTGAAAAGTTTCGGACGATAATATGCGTGAAATTTAATGAGATTTTCTTAAAATCTCTGCATCCATACAGGGTGATTCTAAATTCATAGGACAAACTTTAAAGTGATGGAACACACCTAAACATGTATTTTAGGTCATATAATGTGTTGTCAAATCGGACTAGCAAAGACTGCAGAGATTGATTTCAGAGAGTGTAGAATAGCACTTTACTAGTAGCAAATACCATATTTTCCTCGGGATTGACCGCGATATGCGATGCCAACCATCCGAGAGTATAGGGGTAGATGTCCTCGTGGTTCATCCTAAATGTACCACAAGCCATTGTACCACTTATGATTGTTCGACGTAGCATGACCTCGATGGTGAAAACATGATACTGAAAACATTATCACTTTTACCGGTGATTATGAATAATAATCCCCAAGTGTGTCGTTGGTAAATTTGATAAATACTTGAGTTTTATATCGCCTTTATCTGTGATTATGCAAAATATTCTAGTCTAATTTGTGAATTTGTAATTATGAAAAAATTCCAAATTTCTAGTATGCGTGATAAATATAGTCGGACCCCAATAAAATGATAAAAACTTTTACGATCGTACCCTGATACAATGGTACAATATATGTGTGTAAGAATTATCATATATAGCATATCATATAGTACAATTTATCATGTTTACCAACGACGCAACGCTTCAGTGTTATGCATAATCACCCGTAATAGTGATATTTTTTGTTATTATCAAGTTCACCAAAGATGCTTGGATACTGTGCATAATCGACGGCAAAAGTGAAAAATTTAGCGAAATTTATCAAGCTTACCAAAATGCTCGGCGATTATGCATAATGACGGGTTTATAATGTATAATAACCAGATATACCCCATTTACCGTCACATACACGTAACATATGTTGATTTTCATGTTTTTTTTCTTTGGTTTGTGTACATTAAACCTTCCATCAGATATTTAGGTTAATTCCGAAAATTATGAATCCAAAAAAAAACGCAGTTTTCTTAAATACAAAAAAAATGATTGGTTAGTTGAAATGAGGGAAGATTCAAGGCCATCTTCTTTGAGCTTCGCGAATTCATTTATCTTATATCCATGCCCTTCATGATGTACATTCATCTATTCTCCTCCAAACGTCCATATCATTCTCCTCACCATCGTAAATTCTTCGCAACAGGATTGGGTGAAAAATGGTATCTTTCGCCGCCTTTGTTGGCCCCCAGGCGTTTAACGTCCACTTGAATAATGTCTTCTCAAAGCCTTTTCTCTCTCTTTTTCATAACCGCCCGTTATGTAATCGGAACTCTGAATAATATATTGGCAGTTTTAAGTCCTTCGCATTAAATTAAGAAGCTGTGTGCAAAAGCATTGCGCGTTGCGTGTTTCGCTAAAGTAATTTGCATTTATGATCCCCTGTAGCTTCCATCAACGGAGGGGAAGAATAAAAAACAGTCTCTCATATAGTCAGCATGATTTATCTTCTCTACTCTAACTTTTTTCAATTACTAGTCTCACCTTGGTAATAGAAAAGTTGACTTGAAATATAACGCGTCGACTTAATAATATAATATGTGCATAAAAATGCTATGTAGTTATACGTGAAGTCTAGAATTTGACAATTATGTTGATGACAATTTTTTGTCATAACGTAAACACTAATTTCTCTCTTAGTCACTTGTCTCAAAATATTTCAGTCGTTTAGAATATAATAAGTTTAAATTGTGGTTTTTGTTTTTGTTATACAGTAGAACTTCTCGATAACGGACACCCATGGGACCAAACTTTTGTGAGCTAACGGGAAGTGTCCGCTAATGGGGAGAAACGATATACAGTGGAACCTCGTTTATATCACATTCACGTTTATACGATGTTTGGCTTCGGTCGCAATCGGTTAAAGTGTATATACAGGGTGATTATAAAAAACTATCCCGACATATGGGCCCCTAACTATCATACCATTCACAGAAACTGAATGAAATTTTGGCATAAGGTATTTTGATGTATGCGCTCAAGAATGATATGGAAAACAACAGTGTCACTCTAACAGTTACGGTTACAGTGAGAAAATTTCGAAAATATCAAATGGCAACACCAAGTTTTTTGTATTGGAATGTGATCTCCATTGTGACAAACCCTAAATAGCGTTCGAACGGCAACTGTAGCATGAAAATCACCGGCGGTAGATAGGCTAAAAGTGAGGACAACCAATAAGGACAGAGAAGCAGCATAAAATAAAGCATTTTATTGTGTTTCACACATGACCTTGTGGAGGACTAATCAGGCCGAAGAACTAATCAGGGATCTCAGCCGAAGAAACGGTGTGACGAATGAAACGAACATTAATGCTTTGGTGCACGGCAAAGTCCTTTTTACTTTTTCCTTGCCTAGCTCCGGGGATTTTCGTGCTACAGGTGCCATTCCAACGCTATTTAGTGTTTTTCAATATGGAGATCGCATTCCAATACAAAAAACTTGGTGTTGCCATTTGATATTTTCGAAATTTTCTCACTGTAACCGTAACTGTTAGAGTGACACTGTTGTTTTCCATATCATTCTTGAGCGCATACCTCAAAATACCTTATGCCAAAATTTCATTCAGTTTCTGTGAATGGTATGATAGTTAGGGGCCCATATGTCGGGATAGTTTTTTTATAATCACCCCGTATATTACTATGTGTGATACACTGGTGGTTATCCATAATCACCAATTGTCTTTGGCGGTTACAGATCTTGGCGAGAATTTGATTTTGCACAAAAAAATCCTATAAGGTGACACTACCTCTATCTATAGGATATCCGTATTTAATGGTGAACTACCAGCGCTGAGAGATCGGCGAAGTGAAAAATCGAATTGTCGCTAAAACCTACTAAAATTATTTCGACGAACGCAGATTTCATCGGTGTATTGCAAACAAACGACTAATTTCTCCTGAACTAGATGACCAATTTGGTTTATTCTAAGCTCTTTTGGAAGCTGGTGAAATGGACAAGATTTTGACAAATTTGACCGATTGTAGCCAGAAGGGTGTTTGCGGAATCGGCAATTAAAATTTTTGGCGAAAATTTGATTTTGAACTTCGCCAATCTTTCAGCGCCTGTAACTCGCCATTAAATCCGGATGCAGTAGAACCTCTCCATAACGGACACCCATGGAACAAAGAATTTTGTCCGCTAATGGGACGCTACGATATACAGCGCTACCTCGTTTACACGACTTTACATTTATGCGACGTCCAGCTTTGGTCGCAATTGGTTCCGGTGTATTTTAATGTTAAAATGTACATGTTATAAACTGAAGAGCCAAAAAAACTGGTACAGGCATGCGTATGCAAATAAAGAGATATGGAACCAATCAGAGTACGGCGCTGCGGTCAGCAACGCCTATATAACACAACAAGCGTCTGGCATAGTTGTTAGATCGGTTACTGCTGCTACAATGGCAGGTTATCGAGATTTAAATGAGTTTGAACGTGGTGTTATAGTCGGCGCACGAGAGATGGGACATAGCATCTCCGAGGTAGCGATGAAATTTTGATTTTCACGTACGGCAATTTCACGAGTGTACCGTGAATATCGGGAATCCGGTAAAAAATTAAATCTACGACATCGATGCGGCCGGAAAAAGATCATGCAAGAACGGGACCAACGACGACGGACGAGAATCATTAAACGTGATAGACGTGCAACACTTCCGCAAATTGCTGCAGATTTCAATGCTGGGCCATCAACAAGTGTCAGCGTGCGAACCATTCAAAGAAATATCATCGATATGGGCTTTCGGACCAGAAGGCCCACTCGTGTACCCTTGATGACTGCATGACACAAAGCTTTAC
The DNA here is from genome assembly GCF_987345545.1 of Pholcus phalangioides. Lineage (NCBI taxonomy): Eukaryota > Metazoa > Arthropoda > Arachnida > Araneae > Pholcidae > Pholcus > Pholcus phalangioides. The sequence goes on along the minus strand of NW_028301600.1, from coordinate 36,744,069 downwards.
GCCTCGCCTGGGCCCGACAACACCGACATTGGACTGTTGAGAACTGGAAACACGTTGCCTGGTTTGACGAGACTCGGTTCCAATCGCTTCTAGCTGATGGACGTGTACGGGTATGGAGACAACCTCATGAATCCATGGACCCTACATGTCAACAGGGGACTGTTCAAGCTGGTGGAGGCTCTGTGATGGTATGGGGCGTGTGCAGTTGGCGTGATATGGGATCCCTGATACGTCTAGATACGACTGTGATAGGTGACAGGCACGTAAGCATCCTGTCTGATCACCTGCACCCATTCATGTCCATTGTGCATTCCGACGGACTTGGACAATTTCAGCAGGACAATGCGACACCCCACACGTCCAGAATTGCTACAAAGTGGTTCCAGGAACACTCTTCTGACTTTAGACACTTCCGCTGGCCACCAAAATCCCCAGACATGAACATTATTGAACATATCTGGGATGCCTTGCAACGTGCTGTTCAGAAGAGATCTCCACCTCCTCTTACTCCTACGGATTTATGGACAGCTCTGCAGGATTCATGGTGTCAATTACATCCAGCACTACTTCAGACATTAGTCGAGTCCATGCCACTTCGTGTTGCGGCACTTCTGCGGGCTCGCGGGGGCCCTACACGATATTAGGCAGGTGCACCAGTTTTTTTGGCTCTTCAGTGTATATTGCGTGTGTGTAAAAGTGATAAACCGGGAATTATGCTTAATCACTAATCATAAGGTGGTAATAACGATATGTAAAGAAAGTTTGATTAAATTCCACTACATTTATCACTTTTATCGGCGATTATGCGTAATTCCCAAATGAACTTGCAAAATCTGATAAATATGGAAAAATTTATAATCTTTGTTCTCTTCATTAAATCAATTAATTATTTTTTCCTGCGCATTTCACATTTTTTGTGATGAAAATCCAAATAAATGTGTGTGAAGATGAAAACATTCATTTCAACATTATCAGTCTTGTAATGGTGGCTTCCTGCTTACGTATCAAGTATCAAAACCAACATTACCATTCGGAATCAGCATCATGGACCATAGTTAATGTTCAGTTAATTAATTAATTAATTGACGATTTATCATATTTACCATCACGAGCTTAGGATTAAACATAGTCTTAATTGAATATGATAAATTCTCCGTTTATGGTCAAAAAATAATAAATTAAAGTTTGGAAAAAATTATAGTTTGCCTGATTCCACTGTCCGCTATAAAGAGTGTCCACTAACGGGGAATAAAACACATTAATTATTATTATTAACACATATGTAATTATTATTATTAATTATTTATTTTTTATTTATCACCAGAAAAACACAGATTACACATATCCAAGGAGCCAATAATGATTTCTCTTACTGGATGTTAGGGAAAAGTAAGAATTGGATATTTAATATTAGAATGAAATAAGTGTGTATGCAATTAAAAAAACAATTCAATATGAAATAAATGAGGCAGAGAGGCGAAGGTGCATTAGAGTAAAATGAACAAAAAAAGTGAATATATCTATATCTATATATATATATTGGAAATTTCAGTAAATGTAAGTTGTAAAGAATAAATTTAAGTTGTATAGGTATGTGATAATGTTGATTATGAGAAAGATGGTGTTAGAGTAGGGGGAAAAATGGGGGGGAGAAGGGAATGAAACATCTCAGGAACAATCAGAAATAATATGCAATGCCAGTAATTGAAAGAAGGTAAGATTTAATTAATTTTCTATGTGAATAAAGACTGACAGTTGAATTCCTATCAGATGACAGAGAGTTATAAAATTTAGAAATTGTGTAAGTAAAATGCTTTCTTTTTTAACACAGTTTTCACAAAGTTTTATGAACACAAGGTTAATTATGAACATAGATTGAATTAAATCTGGAGGAAGCTCGAGACAAATTAATATTTAAGAAAACTGATTTTTCAAAGTGAGGAGTGATATATAAAAGAACGTGACATCTTTATTCAAAAAATCCATTGGATCAGCTAAATGCATACTGCGATCCTTTTTTAACCTTGCTATTTCCGGCATAAATCGAATGTCCAGAAAAATTGTTAAACCGTTCATGACTTACATGCAAAAGGCAATTATATAAGATTAGAAGAAGGCGACACCAGACCAGCTCGCATTTGTCGCAGCGTCCGACAGGGATGCCTGCTATCAACAGGGTTATTTAATGCCTTTTTAAGAACTAAATGCGATATCCGAATAGGGGGCCGGATAGTAAAAACGATAAAGTTCGCGGATGAACTTGCTCCATTGGCAGGATGCCCGAAACATTGACGAGACTACTCTCGAGAATTAACCGCAAGGTTCAATAGTACGGGGTGAAAATAAATATAAGCAAACCGAATGACTACTGCAGCAATGACATAAGATCTAGAATCGCCCTTGCTAAACAAGAATTCTACGCTAAACAAGAATACTACGCTAAACAAGAATTCTACGCTAAACAAGGGTTGCTAACGAACAAAAACCGATTATACTACGGATACGCCTGATTAAGGTATATGTGTGGTCTACCGCACATACGAATCAGAGACCTGGACCATAAATAAGGGAAACGCGAAACGATTGAAAACACTGTAGATGTGGTGCTGAAGGCACATGGAGCTCATAAGATGGATATTGAAAAGGTCAAATTCACAAATATTAAGACAGGTTTGGAGGTAATCACCAAGTCCTGGAAAAGATTAAATACAGACGCCTACACTGTCTGGGACATGTTCTCCGTCACGGCGAATTGTTGCGAGACGTGATGGAAGTCAGGATTAAAGGGAAAAGGCGCAGAGTTAACTGGATCTCAACGTTACTAATATTAATTAATATTAATATTGATAATAATTTAAATGACGCGGAATTCTATAGTCAACTAAAGAACAAAACCCAAGACAGATGAGTGGCGGCTGCTCAACATGATGGGCTACCCAGTCTTAGGATTGATGTACCATTGATAATATGATGATTTCCGAGATGTCGAAAGCGGACCTGACCCGAACATTCAAGAACCTGGTGTCCCTCAAGTTTTACGGCATGCACGGAAATAGAGTAAATTTGTTAAAATCTGTAATTAAAATAATTTGACCATTGTTCAAATCATTGCTAGTGTACTCAGTTCCATTTAGCCCAGAATTTTACTTGAAAAATGAAGAATGCGTGAACAGGAATGGAAAAAAAAGAGAGTCCACAAAAGACAAGTCCTGTAAGTTTGAATCCTATCAGGAGGGTACGAGTTTTTTTTCCTCTCTGGCAAAGAAACATTCAAGAGTGGCGGGATGAAAATGTTAAACCACACACAATATTAAATCCGATATCTCCCTCTTTGAATGGGGGAAAGGGAAAAATCGTCAGAGAGTTTTAGCACTAGTTTTATGACAATCACTTGATCCCTTTTGAAGTCAATTTTCTCAAAATCCTAGGAGAAGTGCATGTAATAAGTGAATGGCCACTCATTTTCGTTCGAACAATCCACGTTTCACTAACAAGTTGAATGGTGTCACTATCCCTGATACAACTAGTGCCATCGATTTGGGAACTATCAATGACGAGCGGATTAGGTTTTCTTGACATCGTTCACCGGTGGTCAAGAAAGTGAATAGAATGCTAGGTTTCATTCTTAAAGGGTCTCTTCGCGTTTTCATAAAGTCATTCTTCTGCTTTTTTGAGGTTTAGGTCCTGGAATATGCAGTAAGGTTTTGAAGATCATGCCTACAGTAAGACACAGACTTGGTGGTGGAGATGCAGGGAAGAGCTTTGAGTGCTCTTGTTAGTATGCAAGTCTTGAGCTATGCAAACATCAAACACGGCCCCCGTTCTGTCCCTTCTGGGATATAAGCGGGCTATCTTGCGGCTGGGCCATGCTGGAAAAAAAAGAAAAAGTCCCGCCAGCCACCAAGACCACGGGCAAGACGCCGGCCTGCATTGTGCCACCGGACCTCCGTTCCACGCAAAGGACTACAAACAGTAACACCAAACATGGCCCATGCTCTGAAGCAGATTACCTAACGGCCGGGCCACACCAGAAAAACTCTCTTGATGTCCGGGCCCGGCACGCATCCCCGACTCGTAAGCCACAGGATCCAGCCCATCGCCTCCGACTCGCGGCAATCACACCCCCTAAAGTCCCCGGAAACCGGACATAGTGGGATAAATCAAGAGGCTATCCATACTTGGAATAAGACAACCATAGTTTTTATATGGGCAGTGTATTATATTATGTTATTTATAATATATTCTTTTGGTGATATATGCTTTTATATTGGGTATTTTGGTCATATTTGACATCCATATTTTTTATGGACATAATTTTTTCAGCCACCTCGTTGGACGGTTTGCCTGTTGTGGTCTTTGTATTTAAATTTTTATCAGTCTTGCAAAGTTGTGAAGTTGACTCCTTCACACGTGTCAACAAACAAAACCAACATTACCATTCGAATTCTCCATCGAATAATGATACATCGTAATTAACTTACTAATTGACGATGTATCATATTTACCAACATGAGCTTGGAATTAAACATAAATCTAATTTGAATACGATAAATTTTGTTTATAGCCAAAGATTAATAAATTAGCGTTTGCCCGATTTTGCTGTCCCCTATCGAGAGTGTCCGCTAACGGAGTGAAATAAATTAGAGACCTATTCCACGGGATCGGGATCAGAAAAGTGCCCGTTAACGGGAAGTGACCGTTAGGAAAGGTTCTACTGTAATGCGTTACGTATACCATGGAGAAACTCCGTTGTGTTATTTCCATTCATTTAAACACGTATTTGAATCGCGTATTCAGTTAAGAATCACGAAAGTTATTAACGTAGAATTTAAATGTCCATGCTCGAAATATTCAGCGTTTTTCATGCTGCAGACAGTTTCTGGCATGCATTTATATTATTGTATGCGTACGAAAGTCATACAAATAAAAATGCCACAATGGGCAATTTGTCCAATGAGGTGGCTGAAAAAAGATGTACATAAAAAATATGGGGGACATATTAAAATATACTTGGGAATTTTTTTGCGCATCATTGACATAGATTTATGTATCTGAATAGCAATGTTTCAATAAAAAAATATATAATTCTTATATGTAATTGTAAAATTTTGGTAGAAAATGTAACGCTGGTTTCTGAAGAGTTTAATCTCACAACTTTGTAATTTGAACCGATAAGGGAATTTTATTGCATTTTCTAAAACACTAAATATTGTTTCCTCTCAACTAATAAATATGAAAATGTCTAATACAATGAAGAAAATATTTTCATGTTTGTGAATAAATACTTTAATCTTTATATATTTATGATACATATTCAATACATACAGTATAGGTGCTATGAAATCTGATTATTTTATTTTCTATGGTTTTCGTATTTGCCTGTGATAATCGTAACTTACTACAAATGACACATCTAAATAAAAACTTTCAAACTAGATCATGTTACAGATCCTGTTGGGGTACAATTATTGTTCGGAGTCATGGTGATCTGACAAGAGGTGAAGTGGTTGGAAATTCGTAACAGAATATCTTGGAATAAAAGCTCGAATAGTTTTAAACTATTTCAAAAGCTCTATCAAATTTCACGATGAATGAAAATAAGTTTTAACTTTTTGAAATCTGATGTCTTTATGCTTGAAATCATCTATATAGTGTTTGATACCATAAATTAATCTTCGAGATGTGCATTGCGTAAAATACAATAGCTGTACCGTAGATTCCGTATTATATATGGAGAAAATTAAAAAAAAACAAAAAAAACTTGTAAATCTCTGAGACAGAGAAAAATGGGGGGAGGCATATGCGCTCTTTATTTTGCTATTCGATTCTGTATCAAACCACTTATTTTACTAATAATGATGTTATTGTGTTTCGAAACCCATTCTATTAAAACGTTAGAACTGTTACCATTATTACTGAAAATCCTTTATTCGCTGTATAATTGAATCACCAGAACTAACCATTCCATAGCTCTTTCACTATTATTCTTCCGTCGATTGTGAAGAAGAAAATAATCTTGTACTCTATAGAGTGACGTTAGTAAAACCAGAATTATCTTACGATGAAAATAAATGGTGTTTTGTACAAATACAAGTACAAAACAAAGGCCGCCACATTCTAACTGCCCAATAAGTTGGCTGGATAAGAAAAATAATGGAAAAAATGTCATATGTATCATCAACAATTTCCTGCGTCATCAATGTTTTTTTAACGTTTTGTAACATATTCATCTTTACTTACAAACATAGATAAAAATTTTGTGAAAATTATTTCATTCCTATTATTCAATAAGCTTACTAGATACATTTATAATCTATAATCGATAGTCACACACATTGCTGTTATAAAATAAATACCACCATGAATGAACTATGTTTTGTATATATTCTTTCATATACTTGTGAAAACAACAGCGTTACTTAGAATAATCAAAATACAGTCAGTTGCAATTTGGAAGAATATTTGATTTTTAAAATATTAAAACCAGGATCTAAGCGAATAAATTACAAATGCAGATACGTGATCAGAACACAAAATGCAAAAATTAAAATTTATGTTTACGAATAAGTCAAGGAGTGAAGGTCTGGCGCGTACTGGCCACCAGAATGAAATCAGATAATTAATGTCTGAACTGAACAATGTTTTAAAGTAATATATCCATCAAAATCCATTGGTAAACAAAAATTATATGAAAAAGGGCCGTATTCACAGACATGGTTTAAACATGTAGTCACAATTTTTGGATAAGAGATCAACATAGATTGGTTAAAACCCTGAACTTAACCAATCCGTATCGATATCTTATCAAAAAATTGTGACTATAGCTTAAACCATGTCGGGGAATATCGCCCTAAAGGGAAAAAACCTTGATGTGATTACTTAATTACCGTTGATTACTGAATTGTGGACAAAAGATGGACCACAAGTGTTCTGGGTTGGTACCCCCGTGGTATTAAAAGTCCGGGAAGCCGTCCACACGCAAGATGGATTGACGAGATCAGGGAAGTGGCTAGAGTCAATGGATGGCTAAAGCATTAGACAGAGAAAAATGGAAAAATTGGATTGAAAATGGTTGTTGTTGTTGATGATGATGATGATGGTTACTGAATTCCCCTTGCCGCATTTTACTGATCAACCGTTTATCCTAGAAGAATACTTCCAATTAGAAAAATATCCAAATACAGCTTAGAACTCAGATAAGTCATTCATGTTGCAAGGGATTGTGTTGTTAATAAAATTTAAAAAAATCAACTTTCTACACCTAGAACCTGTCCTCAAAAACCCAATTAGAAAGCTGTTGCCTCGTTTCGAGGCCGACAAAAAAATCTTCCACGTTTCTAACTGTAATATTCACTGAGATATTTGATTTCAAAAACGGTGGACAGTTTGGAAAGAACAGCAAAAACGGACATGGTTTCTTTTTTATTTATGCTGTTCTTTTTCAACTTTTTTCCGATTTTTAATTCTAATATCTCTCAAATATTGAACTTAGAAACGTGTGAAGTGTTTTTGTTGGCCTCAGGAGATAACAAGGCAACAACTTTCTAATTGGGTTTATGAGGACAGGGTGTCAGTACAGAAATATAGTTATTTTTTTATTTTAATAATTATACAATTTCTTGCAACATGAACGATTAATGTGAGTTGTACACACTATTTGTATATCTTTCTAATTAGAACTATGCCAGAATCAACAGGTCGCCAGTGAAATGCGGCAAGAGGAATTAAGTAAGTAATATGTATATGTTACTGTCAAAGCCCGAAGTGCCACCAATTCGCAAACTGGCCGGCCACTTGGCCAAAGTCCGATTTTCAGAAATGATTCGAGCTTTGGTGGGCCAATTCGCAAAGTGGCCGGAGATCCTTAGCCAAAGTTTAATGTGCTAATGTGAGATGTTCACGTAGGCAGCAAATCCATTGTTTTAATCGCTAACGTGAGGTACGTGGCTATACATAATAGTTGTATTGGTCTAGCTCCATGTGTTGAGAAAAGAAGAAAAGCGAATTTTTTTTTGAGAGTGAAAAAACTACGAAATTTATAATATAAACATATAGTTTCCTGAGAAATTGAATTTTCTGGATGTTTGCCGAAACTGGTATTTGGAAAGAAAAGTGATTTGTCTCCTCCGGGAATCGAACCCGGTTACCCCTTGCATACCGGGCAAGTGCGCTAACCAATATACTAGAGACAGTTTTCAATTCCTTATAACACGCGTTAGTAGCGTTAAGCGCTGAGTGGAATCAGCAGCCTTTCTTAACTACGGCAATTTTCGCCCCAGTTGGCGTTTTGTATGAAGAGATGGTATTTTTTCGGCCTGAAATATACTGAGAAATTTAATTTAATTTCTCAGTATATCTGAGGCCGAAAAAATGTCATCTCTTCATATAGTTTTCTGTCAAAGTTTGAGGGAAAAAATGACTAACACGTCGTGACCGTGGGTTGTCATATCGAAATTCGGACATTGGCCAAGTCAATTTACAACGGAATTGGTCGATGATGCATTATCTGGCTGGCCAATTCTCGAACTGGCCAATTCCGGACTTTGGCAGCAACATATATGTCAAAGTGGAAATGCAATCATATAGTAACTTATGGGGCTTGTGGAAGAACTACAACAGGCAAATTGAATTGACCAACGAGGTGGCAGAAAAATGTTGTCCATAAAAAATACGGATGCCAAATATATGCTTTTATATCGGGTATTTTGCTTATATCACAAAAACAATAATATATAATATACTCCACATAAAAAAATCATGGTTGTCTTAATTAAGTATGCATAGCTTCTTGATTTATCCCACTATGTCTATCGCAGTCCTTTTTAAACGTGTCAGTTGTGTTAGAATTCATGACCTCCTGACCCTATTCCATTTATTGACAGCCCTACAAGAGAAAAACTCCCTGGAACACTACAACCTGGAATTGTCCCTTACTAAATGATACTTACTTTCCCTAGTCGAAGCTGTTGATTTACGATGTATAAATAACTCATAGTTCACCCTATCAATCCCATTGAAAATTTTAAACACTTCGATCATATACCCCGGACACCTGCATTCCTCCAATGCAACATATTGAAGAAATCAAGTCTTTTTTCATAGCTCAAGCCTTGTATACTAACAAGAGCACTAAGTTCTTCTCTGCATCCCCTCCACTCACTGTAGGTATTTTTTTGATTGCTCCAGTACGAGACGAACTAAGCCTCGAAAAAGCAGAAGAATGACTTTAGGAGAACGAGAAGAGCCCTTTTTCAAAATGAAACCGAGCATTCTATTCGCTTTTTTCACCACCGCTGCCCAATGGTCAGAAACCCTAAGCCGCTCCTCAATGAAAATTCCCGAATCGGTGACCCTAGTTTCATCCGGGATAGTGACACCATTCAACTCGTAAGTGAAACGTGAATTGTTCAAATCAAAATTAGCGACAATGCACTTGTTAATGCTAAATGCCACGCTGCATTCATTAGCTCATGCTGCAAACCCGTTTGAGTTAGTCTGGTACAACTCCCGCTCACTTCTTGATTCCAGACTACCTACATTAGCTTCACGTCAACTGCGAATTTATTAACACTGACCGATACCCTGATCGAATTTATCAATAAAAAAAGATAAAAAAAAGGAATTGGGCCAAGGGCTTTCCTTGAGAGACGATAAGTATTACCATAACTTGTTGTGACCTATCTCTCAACGACGATTCTATCAAATTTAACAATTCCCCAATTCCCCCCCCCCCCACAATACCAATTTCATGTAAAAGATTGAAGAGCTTAGCATGGTGTACCCGATCGAATACCTTCCGGAAATAAAGATAAACTACGTCGACGTTTTTGCCATTTCCCAAACCTTAGTCATGTTCATAGAAACAATGGCTACACGTGGCATCCCTTCCTGAACCCATGCTGGGTATCCGACAATAGGTTTTACTCGTCTATTCACTTCATCAATTGTCTTGAGATAATATTTTCCAAAATTTTCAAGAGGGAGCTTGTCAAATTCACTGGAAGACAATTCGATACGGCTTTTCTACTATCCTTTTTAAATATCGGAACCTCATTAGCAAGCTTCCAATCCCCTGGAACGATACCCTTAGCAACAGTGCAACAGTAAATCTGTGCAACTGGTACTAACAGTTCATTTGAATATTCCGTAAGGACCCTACGATAAATATCATCTAGTCATATCATAACAGTGCATATAAAAACATGATTGGCAATGACAACGCCAAGAAAGAATAGTATGCTTTTTAATACCCATCAAAAATTCTATACTAAAAAGTAAACTTCAGTATTTGAAATGATTAATATATAATAAGTGATTTAACTGTCAGATAAACATTTAAATTGCTTGATCCGTAAAAATAATCACTTATTTGACGTTAATCAAAGTCATCTGCATTCATACTAAAATATCTTCGTGAACTGTTATCGTTCTCGATAACGTTATCGTTACGATATCGTTATCGATCTCGTTCTCCTAAGGTCATTCTTCTGCTTTTTCGAGGCTTAGTATTTGCCTTAGTATTTGAATTACCGATTAAAATAAATTTAAATAGGAAAAGTCAAAACCCTAAGCAGTTCCACTCCACTCTGGTATATATTCCTAATTTATTTAGGAGTTTCCTTTTTTTTTATTTTTCAATTTTCTCAAGTGGATTTTTCTGTCACGCGAAACATATAATGCGAAAGTTAAAGTGAAAATAGAAAAAAAATGTATATAAGACTTTATAGTTAGTTATATAAAACCCGTTCAACATTTTATTTTTTTCTAAATCGGAGCTGGAGATGAGATGTATCATTCGGGATTTTCTAGTCACACAAATGAAAAAAAATGAAGGTAAGAATGCGGTTGAATAAACATTTATATTTGGCTCATAGTGGCAATCATTAAAGAAAACAAAATCGCTAGAAATGAGATATCGATTTTTCTGTCTACGAAGGCTCAAGTCAGGATTTGCATACACACGAAAAATAAAAGTTAAATAGAAATATGTATAACTGAATATGAGTGTATATTTCTAGTTGCTGCATAGAAAAGATTTTTGGCTTGGTCGAAAAACCCATTTCCCTATTTTTCATTATTTCATCAACGAGGGAAGAGTATTATCTGAAGAGGTATTTCCGGAGGAGTAGCTACGAAACAAAATCGCATTAGATGGCTGAAAGGAAAATTAAAAAAAAAAATTCTTTCTTCATTTTTCATTCGTTTTTAACATTTACTTTGTTCAAAGCAAGTTGTAAAATATTTCTTTTTTTTCCATTTTCATACATAACATGGACAAGGATGGGTATGTGTGTAATAACGTTTTGCTAGAAATTATTCTCATTCGTAAGAGAATAAAATATATATTTTCAAGATTTTTTTTGAGGTATGAAACATTAAAAATTTCCTAAATGAAAGAACTAAATATTAAGCAATCTCGTCGGCTGAGCATTGTTAAAATTGCATTGAAAAACTGAAAATTGGAATTGAAAAAAAATTGCGTAAAAAATGTTATAGATTTGATGCATTAATAATTGATTAAGATGCATTAATAATTGATTAAGATGCATTAATAATTGATTAAGATGCATTAATAATTGATTAAGATGCATTAATAATTGATTAAGATGCATTAATAATTGATTAAGATGCATTAATAATTGATTAAGATGCATTAATAATTGATTAAGATGCATTAATAAGCAGAATTCAACACAAATGATTTTCTAGCAAAAATAATTAGCTTTATGATTTGTTGTCAAATTGTCCATTTCATGTCAAACACATATTGCGTTAGAAATACACTAATATTTGTGAATGTATTCTGTGAGAAATTGCTATACATAATTCACTACAGTATCTTATGATATAAAAAATTGAGTTATAATACAGCGAAATCACGCTACAACGGCACTCGATATAACAATAAATCCCTCTACAACAATATTTTTTCGAATCGTGTTTGAAATTGCCTAGTCTGTTAAACTCCTCTCGATACAACGGTATTCTTTACTACGATCTCTCTATAACGATGATATTTTTCGAGGATATCTCGAAACCTCTTTCTTCACCAGTGATTGTACTTCCGAGTGTGTTCCGTAACATCAGTACTTTGCATCAGGGCTATGTAATAAGGGCCGTTTCAGGACGCGCCGGAGTTGGTATAAGAGGAAGAACTCATTCCTGAAACAGAACCGATTGCGTCCGCTTTGCTAGACTATTAATTACGATAATTTGCAATCCACTGAATCATTTCCAAAATTATATTTTTTCGATTATTGTCATTAGTATTTTTATACTTATATGGGCTTGTTCACTCAACCATTTAAACATTTGAAAATATGAAATTTTCCATTTTCTTATGAGGTAACTTCCACCGAGGATATTTTTCTCGGATCAACTTCAGTTGAATAACGTACGCTAGTTAATTTTTATTCGGTTTATTAAGAGCCAACTACAGACAGGTAATTTCAATTATCTTTTGAACTTCCTAAAATAACTTTCGATTATCTTTTTCTTTTCCTTTGAATTAGGTGCATCTTTTAAAAGCCTTGGACTTCGATTTTACCAATACATTTGCAACATAAAAACATTGGAAGCAAGAAAAAATTCTAAAACTAAGTTTGAAGGTAACTATAATAATACTAATGAATTTCAAACATTTTTTAAGTAATTTATTATTACTATTATTTTGAATGAAAATATTAAAAGACAAAAGACGTTATTATTTACTAACTTTTTCTCGGTTTCTCGGATTTTATCCATTTTGTACATTATAGATTATAAAAAATGCAACACGCGCATATCTGTGACACTTCAACACCATGAACGAGAAATCACTCAATAAAACAGTAAAATAAGGAACTGAAATGTAAAAAATAAGTGTTTGAACAGTGACGTTAGGCAGCCACTGAGTCAGGACGTCAAGCGCGACTTCTGAAACATTCATTGCCATACGCGAATGGGGGGGGGGGCGGCTTGGGACCCCCCCCCCCCAAGTCGAGATTATAGTGTTAATTTGCAAGGGAAAACTTAGATCCTCTTGAGAAAAAAAAAATTGAAACCCCTCCTCGAGAAAATTCTGCGTACACCTATGCTGTCCTTATTATATAGCCCTGATTTTGCACTATCTACCCCGTCCTCAAAGTGTTTATGAAATTATCGTTAAGTTATTTTCTGTGTGTTATACAAAAGTGTTATGCTGGAAACAACTTTGCAGGGTGGAACAACCAACTGAATTTTTTCATCAATTACTCAATTCGAATTGTTTTTACTACAAATAAATATTTTAAGTGCATTTTATCACGGTAGTAACATTGTAACACCATGGCATTATAACAACAGCATAAATTTTGTGGCGCCTGATTATACAATGCTAGTGTTCGATATAACGAAAAAACCTTTACAACGATATTTTTTTTGGCCCGCAAAGTATTGTTATATCGAAGTTTCACTGCATAACTATTACTTTTATCAATATAATATTTATTATATTGTTCAGTCAGAAAAAATATGTAAGCTCCTCTTTTTTACTGAATTAATACCCATACAAACTTCACCCTAAATATGAATATAAATCATGCATAAGGCTAAAAAATAATGAGAAAAAGTTTAATATTCAGTTTTAAAATCCCGTTACGTACAAGCGTAAAAGAAAAATCCTTCCAATTTATTTTGTTCTGTTAAGAAATATGAAGTCCTGTGATAAATAATACACTGATATACATATATTCCAAAAAAATGGTATGTGACATAAATCTCAGTCAAAATAACCTGAACAAAAGTTCATATCTCGCATTCCTTTTATTATATCTTCGAAAGTGATTTACGTATTGCTAATGAAATGTTCCATATCTGGAGAAAATGAATGCCCTTTTTTTAGTCCCTTTGTCTCGTTTGTCAGTAATCGCTTCAAAGATGCAATGAAATAAATTATTTCTTTGAAAGTCTTTTATTTCGAAGATTCGTGTACTCGCTGATACGCTATTTTTTTTTTCTTGGTTAAGCAATCAGGGTGGAGATACACTGAAAGATTGCTGAATAAATTATAGAAGAGATAGATTTCCAAGAAAGTTTATATATAAAAGACTTTCTTTTCTTGGTATCCTTTCTTATCCTGTATGGTAGACTTTCCCGACCAATCCATTGATACAACTGGGACAAAAAAAAAAGTAGGGAACAAAAAAGGACATTGTCACGACTGATCAGTAAAGACGAGTGCAGAAACGTAGAAAACACAGGGTCTAATATTGACACAATAACGACAGGAACAAAAAAAAGTAAAAGAACATAAAAAGCATTTCCGAACAAGCTGCTTCTCTCTAATGATGCCTTAGTAATGCGAAAAAGCTCAGGCGAACAATTTCCCCCAGCTACATTTTATGTGCCATTAAATGTTAATCACCGAATATTTCAAAAGTCTTGTAGACGTTCTTTCTCCATAGATATCTGCACATCGTTTAATGCTGAAGGTTAAGTGGTTCCCCACGTTACTTCTTTATAGTTAGGTTCATTATCTCCGGATGATAAGCATCGTTATTCTTAGAGTTAATTTTGAATTCTATTGATTTAGCAGAGGTTAATGTTAAAAAAAAAGATTTATTTTAGAGTGAGTAAAAGAAAAAATACTGATTTGATTTATTAGAAATATTATACATCTGACATTCTAAACCCCTTCGAGCATCAGAGATATCCACTCCAGAAAAAAAGGATAAAAAATTGGCTTAAGTGTAGTTTATGTTCAGAAGTTTCCGGTGACACAGATTTCTCTTTCTACTCGTGAAGCCTAATGCCAAGAAAATAAATTTTATTGTTTACTTCATATCCTGTAATTCTCAACAATATCAGGATCCATGAGTTCCATGTTTTTCCTTAAATTGTAGTCAGTGATAAGACAGACATAAACATCACCATTATTCGACTAATGGTGTCTGTCATAAGAAAAACCGTCTTAAAATCTTAATCAGTAATTCTTTTTAAATACAGTTAATCTAAATCTTATTTCCCTCGGATGATACGACTCTTACAGAAGTGAAGTTATAGATGCTAGAAATCACTGTAATTACTACACAATACAAATAAAAAATCAAATGATTACAGTATAGAGTGATATGAAAATATATTGTAATTTATTCCCAGATCACATTTCGAAGATTAATTTACAGTACTTTGAAAAATAGTCTTCTCAACTCCTTACTCATCTTACCATAAAGGTTTAAGACGCTTGTCTGGTCTAAAGTGTTCTAAAATTTTTTTCTCTACCTCTTTCTCAGTGGAAAATATATTGCTATCTCCTATCTCGCTGAGCGAACCAACCGTAACCTCTGTAACTTTTACCGTTCCTCCTGATTTGTTCCGAACCCCAGCTCCCACAAGGGGAAATGTCGCCTAATTTTGGAAATACTAGAATGGGGCTCTCGTTACATTTTGCGGAATTATGTGAATCAGTTTTGAGCGATACGAGGTATTTCGCATGCAGTGAATGCATTTCAAAGAACCTATTTTTTTACATGAAAATACCTCGAACACAAAACACAACTTTTTTTAAAGTTATTATTATTTACAAAAAAAAACAATGTGAAAAACTAAATAAAATGCAGAAGAAAGACGATACCGCAAGCAACGCAACAACAACTATGCAGCTCTTGGGGATCTATTCGGTCGATCCTAGAGCGGATTTATTAAAATTCAGTTGATCGAGGCTCGAATAGTTGTATTCCTACAGTAATAATAACAATAACCTCTTTATTACCTACGTGTATACCTAACTACTTGTAGATTTCCATTACTCTAATCCCGACTATTAATTTTAGTCTCGGAATATTATACCATTTATATCGATGTATTATGAAAATAATTTTAATGTAGTTATATCTTGATAATTGAAGGGCATATTTAGAAATTACAAAAGTGGAAGAAGTGGACTGTTATCATTTACTAAAAAAAGACGATCGTTGAAGAAAGCGGTAAGAGATATGAAAAAGGAAGTTGAATCTAGGTTGGCATATAAAATTGACTCTGACCCAAAATAATTTTTAGGTACGTCAATAATAGATGTAAGGGGACACTCTGGATAGGAGGATCTAGGATAGAGAACAATGTAGGTATGTGTAGTGCTTTCAATGACTTTTTCTCGTGATCTTTTAACAGTGAAGCGATATATATAAAAAACCGGTGTGGCATAGGGTGAAAAAGTCCTCACGATATTCAAGTGGAAGCCTTAAAATTTCTAAAAAATGTATGTGCAATCAAAGCACCAGGACCAGGTGATATCTATCCTAAGGTCCTCAAGGAATTCGCTAAGGAGTTGTTGGGGCAGTCGCACAGATTTACAGGAGTAGTGTTGAAGAGGGTATCATTCCAAGGGATTGGAAGCTTGCTAATCTTGTTCCGATATTTAAAAAGGATAGCTGTGTCTAATTATCGCCTAATGAGTCTGACGAGCTCCCACCCGAAAATTTTAGAAATCATTATCAAAAAAACAATTGGTGAAGTGGAAAGACGAGAGTGACGTGTAACCAACCTCCTTTGCTTCTAAGATCACATGATTAAGTCGTTTTAAAATGGCAAAAATTGTCGATGTTTTTATCTTGATATCCAGAAGGCATTCGATCCGGTCCAACATGGAACACTTGAAACGGTTTTTTTTTACTACACGAGATTGAGATTGGAGGAAACTTGCTGAATTGATAGAATCGTGGTTAAGAGATAGGTCCCAACGGGATATGGTGAACGGGAAATTCTGTGATTGGACAGGTGTAACAAATGGAGTTCATCAAGGAAGTGTCCTTGGTGCCATACTTTTTCACGTTTTATCGATAAACTCGATCAGGCTATCGATGGGATTGTTATCAAATTCGCCGATGACTCAAAACTAATGGGGATATACGGGAATCAAAGCGATAAGGAGTGGCTCCAGACCAACCTACAGAGGATTACATCTTGAGGAAATGAATGGAGCATGTCTTTTAGGTTTGACAAGTGCATGGTCACTGATTTTGATTCAAACAACCCATGTTTCACTTACGAGTTGAATAGGGTTATTATTCCGGATGCACCAAGTATCATCGATCCGTGTGTATTATTATTGATTAGCAGCTAATGCTTTCAGAGCATGCTTCAATGCATTTTTTGGCGGTGGTCATAAAATCGAAAAGAATGCTCGGTTTCGTTCTCAAAAAACGTCTGATGGCACACGGGTCTTTAGCTATGAACAGAGACTTGATTAAGAAAATATTTACATTGCAAGAGCACAGATGCCGATGGGATATGATTGAAGTGTTTGAAATTTTCAACGGTCAATATAATAGACACCGGGGTTGTGAATTCTAACACAATTGACACGTTTAAAAAGGAATACGATAAACATATTGGGATAAATCGAGAAGCTCTCCATAATTAGAAAAAAATATATTTTTTAATGGGCAGTATATTTATGTTTTATTGGTTTTTTTATTGTTCTTATTGGGTTGGTATTTTTGACATAGTTTAGATATGTATTCGACAACCATATTTTTGTGGGCATCTTTTTGCTGCCACCTCGTTGGGCATTTTGTCTCTTGTAGCCTTTTTTTGTATTTGTACAGTCGAGTCTCCATTCATTTAACTTCCATTTAACAGAGTTTTCTATTTAATAAAATTTTCTACAGAACGTTGACCACATTATTTACCCCCATGTTATGAAATTTATTTTCTATATAATGGAGTTTTTCTGAATAAATCTTTCATTTTACTTTTGTTTTTGCAATTTTTTGCAGTGCTTTGCGACTTCTCATTTGTCGAAGTTCGAACAAAATCAACCACCAGAGTCGTAAAATTGTGAATAATCAGCTAATGTACTCATGTAAACCCGGAAGAGAAAAAAAATTCACAAAGTTGTTTTTTTCGGTAAAAGTTTCATTTTATACGGAGAATAAAAAGTTAAAAATACCTTCTAAATACACGATATACAGACTAAAATAAATAGTCGTAGTCTTGGTTTTTGTTTCATTTTTATATAATTTAACTAGCAAAAATACCTGGCGCTGCCCGGGTTCCCCCCCCCTTACACTGGAAGCATTTAAGATACTACAACCATTGTGTGCAATATTTCCCAAACATGTGTAAACACATTGTTAGCGAACCACGGTACGCAAAGTAAGCATTCCAAAAATCATTCTTGAGGACCAAGAACCCGTGTTTCCCGGCAGTTTTTGGCGTATTTCTGACGTTTGTCCCGCTCTGCCGGACTTTTAAAGTATGCTATCATTCACAGTGGCGTATACCAACGTGGTATAGACCAGGGTGGCAAGTTCGGAGGGGCGAAAAATTTGGGGAATGAGTAGTCAAGAAAATTAGACTAGAATGGGAGAAGGGTGGTGAAACTGTTATATATCTATTCTATAATATAAAATCACAAACAAACTCGAAAAGGGCCTGTTGCTAAGCAACCGAGTGACGGAAGTGGGTGAAATTTTTGAGTGACGGAAATCTGTTACGGAAGTGGGTTCGATTCATATATCGATATTCACATTCATATATCGTACATTCACATTCATATATCGTACATTCATATTCATATATTCATATATCGATATTCACATTCATATATCGATATTCACATTCATATATCGATATTCACATTCATATATCGATATTCACATTCATATATCGATATTCACATTCATATATCGTACATTCATATTCATATATCGTACATTCATATTCATATATTCATATATCGATATTCACATTCATATATCGTACATTCATATTCATATATTCATATATCGATATTCACATTCATATATCGTACATTCATATTCATATATTCATATATCGATATTCACATTCATATATCGTACATTCATATTCATATATTCATATATCGTACATTCATATTCATATATTCATATATCGATATTCACATTCATATATCGTACATTCATATTCATATATTCATATATCGATATGATATCATATATCATATATCGATATTGGGTCGATATTCACATATCGGGACCCATTTGACCCATCGGGACCATGTTATGTGCATGTACCAAGAGGCTCCTACATCCTAGAGCCCTTAGGCTGGAATTTAGATTTCGAGCCCCCAAACCAGCTTTTCAGGGGCCCCTCTGTGATTAATTTATAGTGTGAAAAATCAAAAAGTGATAAGAATCGTTGTGGCCCCTGTCAGCCCTTCCTTTGTGGGGGGAGGAGGTCCATGCCGAGAGGTATATATATGTATAATATACACACACAACAGCAGTGCTCCCAACACAGGGTCGGGGTACCCGGGGAAGATTTCACGTATAAGTAAAAAGTTTTCATTTCCAGGGGCCCTTGATGGATCTCATTGTTTTCTTGCTGCTTTAACGTTGAAAAATTTCGATAGCGGAAGCAAAAGATATATCCAGTCGGGGGCCCCACAAAAAGTATGCGAATTGGTGTCCCGGGTAATTGGTTGGGGGGTCCTGGATTTTATTCGTTGGTAAAACGAATACAAATGAAAATTTTTCATGGTACTCGCTCCGTGGGATGGCCGACAAGCTTCCAAGTCGGGGCCCATGTTTACAGGTTTCATTTTGGGTGCCCTGGATTTTATTTGTTGGTAAAACGAATACAAATGAAAATTTTTCATGGCACTCGCTCCGGGGGATGACCGACAAGCTTCCAAGTCGGGGGCCCTATGTTTACAGGTTTCATTTTGGGGGTCCTGGATGAATCTCATTCTTTTCTGTTGTAGAATTTGCAACAGCCGAAGCCCGAGATAAAGCCAGTCTGGGGCCCCACCAAAAGTATGCGAATTGGTGTCCCGGGTAATTGGTTGGGGGCCCTGGATTTTATTCGTTGGTAAAACGAATACAAATGGAAATTTTTCATGGCACTCGCTCCGGGGGATGACCGACAAGCTTCCAAGTCGGGGGCCCCATGTTTACAGGTTTCATTTTGGGGGCCCTGGATTTTATTCGTTGGTAAAACGAATACAAATGAAAATTTTTCATGGCACTCGCTCCGGGGGATGACCGACAAGCTTCCAAGTCGGGGGCCCTATGTTTAGAGGTTTCATTTTGGGGGCCCTGGATTTTATTCGTTGGTAAAACGAATACAAATGAAAATTTTTCATGGCACTCGCTCCGGGGATGACCGACAAGCTTCCAAGTCGGGGGCCCTATGTTTACAGGTTTCATTTTGGGGGTGAATCTCATTCTTTTCTGTTGTAGAATTTGCCACAGCCGAAACCCGAGATATAGCCAGTCTGGGGCCCCACTAAAAATCTGCGTATTGTGTCCCCGCTACTGGATGTGGGGCCCTGGATTTTATTAGTTGTAAAATTGATAAAAATGAAAAATTCTCACAGGGGGGTGTCCGACAAGCTTGCAGGTCAGGGCTTCGTGGAAATGTTGGCAGGTTGTAATTCGGTGCCCCTGAATGTATCTCATTGATTTTTGTGGTTTAACATTTTAAAATTTGCAACACATCGGTAGCCCAAGATATATCCAGTGTGGGGCCCCACTGAAATTCAGCGAATTGAATCTGGGGACCCCCATGGGGAAGTTTTCTGGGGATACTTGATGAATCTCATTTGTTTTTTGTTGCTTTATTATTATTTTCATTAAAATTCGCTTCTTCAGTAGGCTGGTGCTTTCACACGTCCCTTTCCCCTTTTCCATAGCACGCTGATGAAGTGGGACGAAATGTCCGGGAGAGAAGTGGGGGGGGGTTGGCCGCCAAAAGCGGAAAGGGGGCAGAGCCCCCCTAGTATATATATATATATATATATATAAAATAATCATAATCAAATATCGGCAAAATCATAAATCTGCCTCTCGTTCGTTCATATGGTTACTCTCGCTACTTACACGTAACTTGGCCCCGATAGGTCTATATATTCAAGATCTGGTATATTCAAGAGTTAAATGAAAACTTGATCCAAAATCATCTCCAATTTCCGTAACGGATTTCCATTGTATAGAAATGGCCACAAAAACGTTGCATATTTCAAGTTTGTGATTTTATATTATAAAGTACATAAGCCCGGAGGTATAGGAAACCATGTCACATAATGTAGGGTTACTACATTCGGAAACTAGAAAGGAAGGACGCTTGCGTATTCACAATCTTGATAACATCCCTTTTCTAATTCTACAACAGATGGCGCCACTTAATTGAGAGCTTTTGTTTAGTCCACTATATCCTATATTTCTGAATGGAAGGGGTAGCACTCTTCTCCCTCCAAGGCATCTTAACGGCATCAGAGGACTACTGGCAAAGTGATTTTTCTAGGGCTAGAAACACATGCCACCCAATTTAAATACACACTGTCAGAAATTTCACCAGATCTCATTTTCATGAACTATTTTTTGCACTTGGAGCACCCGGGTACAGCCCAGGGGGATACGTATTAAGACGGCACTGCCCACTCCCTCCTTTAGCATGTGGCTTGAGCTGTTGGTGAGCAAACGATGGTAGTCTCAAAATGGACTTAATCTCCTTTACCTCCATCATACAGATATATAAATATACAAATTTCTATTTAACGAATTTGCTTTATGAAGAAGTTTTTAAGTAGAACGAGATGAGACCTCGTTAAACAGAGACTCGACAGTATTTGTTTCGCGCAAAAAAGTAGAAAATATTAAACTGTTACAAATATCCAAAAAAATATGTATTATTTTCCACATAAGGATGAAGTTTGCATAAATTGTCACCGAAGTAAGATGAAGCAAAAGACGAGTTATTCTTCGACACAAAAGAAATATATAGTTCAACCTTCAAATATCCCCCCAAGTCCTGAATGACGAGAGCACCACTTTGAAAACGTATATTTTAAATGGTAATCTTATTGTGTGTTCACATTGACGCATTTGAATTTTAAACTGAGTGCATAGTATTTGATGGGCACCTTTATTTTTCTTTTTGTTCCTTTTCCCCGAGGATGAAAAAAAAGAAAGAAAGAAAGAATGAAAAAGGTAAGAATATTCAGCCATTCTCAGTTTAGCTGAGTATTTGAAATTCAGATTTACATTTTCTCCATTTGTTCCGTCTCTGTACATTTTCGTCGCATACGACCGTTTTGGCAGCAGACAGATGTAGCCGAAGAGTCGACTATAAATACTCGATTATGTTATTGGGACATAAAAGGTGTTGAAGAGCTTAAAACAGCAACGGTTTAAATCGTATCAGCTCTTTCTGAAACATTTCAGATTTCTTCAGGTTCGCATTTTTAAAGCGTTATGAATAGCACGCTGAATCGAAGAAAAATCCAAGAAATGCTATTTATTCGTCTGATAACTGAATGAATTTATTTTCTTTAAAAAAAGCGTTCCTTATATTTTTACTTTTCTTAAAAAATCATATTTTATGTTCCTGAATTAGATAAAATTATGTGTACTATATATGTTACGGAAAAGAAATGATAAATCCGGCGGTTATATGCATAATAGCTGGTTATATGCATAATAGCTGGTTATTATACATAATCGTGACCATTTTGGTAAGTGTGTTGAATTTTGTGAATTTATCACATTTGCTGGTGATTGTTTTATCTCCAGCTCGTATTGGTAAATATGATAAATCACCAACGAATTGCCTAAATTTAATGGAGGTTATGTTCAAACTTCAGTCTATGAAGATGAATTCTATGGATAATGTTGGTTATGTTTGCCCATTTTGATTAAATGTGAAGAAAACTAACTTATTGCCAAAGCCTGGAATTGGGCAGTTTGCAATCATTTTGTTTCTTCAAAATTTGACAGAAAAACTATAGGTCTATATTATTATATAGTTTTTCTCTCGAATTTCTCTTTTTCTTCTTTCGTCACATGGAACTAATCCCATGCAATTTCTATATATAGCTATGTATCACACATTGGCGATTAAAACAATGGATTTGCTGCCTACATGAACATCTCACATTAGCACATTAAACTTTGGCTAAGGATCTCCGGCCACTTGGCGAATTGGCCCACCAAAGCTAGAATCATTTCTGAAAATCGGATTTTGGCCAAACCACTCAACCATTTAGCAAATTGGCCGCACTTCGTGCTTTGGCAGTAACATACATATTAAATGTAAAGATTTTATGTTTCTAACTTCTTCACATATATTTCAATTTAGTTTAGGTTTTATGGCAATATACGTGTCGTGCACCCATCACATACGGGAGAAACTGGCATGTTGTTGAATATATCAGAGATATTTCCACTGATTTTTTTCATATTTCAAACTTTCCAATTTAAATTGGGAATTATGCAATAAAACACCGATTTATCACATTTAACGTAACATACAGATTACATAATCCTAATATTCTTATATCAAGCTGATTCAAATTTTACCAGAATACAAAAACATTAATTTGCGGTTCATCATTTAATTTTATTTGAGTTTTGAATCTGATTTTACAAGAAATTCATGGTGATCATCATCTTTTGATAAATCTAAGCATTTAATATAACTATTTTTACACGTTTTTCGTTGAAAATTTAAATTCATGATAACACGTCATTGTGTGTGAATGATTGATGTTTGTATAATAACCTATGTACGTGTTTATCAGACACGTTATATATTCTTAGTATATATAATTTTCACTTTAATAAGCACCTTTGCTTAGACGTTTGGCCATTTTTTTTTTATCAAATTTTAAATTTGAGTGTTCTCACAAATTCCTATGCGTTGGAACGGAAATTAAAAATAATAAAAATGCTGAACACCGTCTGTCGGGAAAATTTAAGAAAGAGCTTTTAATTTATCTTTGCTTTAAATTTATTAATATTTATCTATATAAAAAAATCGCTTCAGGACCTTCAAACGTAATAAGAAAAAAACACGATGATATAGCATACTGTATATATATATTTCATTTTATATAATATTTTATTATATATAATTTTTTTTTAAATCACAGCACCACGATTAATGAACTTGAAGTAATCCGTGTTATTTTATACCAATTTATATCAGTTCATTTAGAGAACAAAAATATTATTTCACGTCTAGACGGAGCAAATAAATCCTGAGCATAGAATTCAGATTTTTGTTTCTTCAAACTATGAACCATGTTGAATGCTTTCGCAAACAAGTTCCTCTGTCTAACGTTGATAGAAAAAATGTTCTATACTTCATTATTTTCAGTAGAACTGAAGTTTTTTTTTTGGGTAAAAGATGTCTTCTGGGAAAAAGATTTTTTTTGAGAAATGATTTTTTCTGCTGAATGATTAGTCGGACGTAAATAATAAATCGTGCGTTTTCTATTTGGCGGCTGATTTGCTAAGTACTTAAAGAGATTGAGTCTTGGAGAATTTTTCCTTAATTGGGAAGAGGGGTCTCAAACAACACGAATGATGTATCCTACGCTTGTTTTGAACATGTTCGTCGATTTATCGGTTGATTATTTATTTTATTTTTTTCAATTTTCTTTGATAAAACAGAACGAGAGAAAAAGATTTATTTTTAGCAAAATAACACTGAAATAACACACAATATTGCACTAAAAAAACAAAAAACTAAAAAAAAATTATATTCTGTTAACACCTCAATAAATAAACAGATATTTTTATGTGATTCTGGCAAAATCTTATTACTCTAGTTTTCCTAGTAAAAATGCAGATAATATTTCAGGCGTACAGAAATGCAAAATAAATACACGGAATTTCATGCTATCTACTTTTTTTTGTAGTATCAGTCAGTGTCAAAAACTGAAGAGTTGTGGAATACGATTTCCAAGAAAATTCAAGTCTTCGTCAAATTTGTTCACATGCTACAAAAATGCAGTGGATAATGAATAAACATTGTTATATATGGGAATATTATTCGCTGGAACAAATATTTACTCAACATTGTTTGTCTTCTGCAGTGCAGCAACACTGTATATATTGTTAGGTGCTTAAATTTTCGAACAATGTTTTTATACTTTTTCTATAATGCTTTATCAAAACCTCGTTTATCTTTGTACTATATTTGACCTCTCCAACTTGAGCTCTCCAAAATCATTATCTCAATTTGAAAAAAAATACGTAATTTTAAAATACGAATATAAAAAGGTAATGCTATATGTAATATAGGATTTGTTCAATAGAATAATGACCAGGTGAAAATATTTTCAACCTTTAGTGAAAGTTATGAGAATAATTTAAATATTTACAAAGCTAGCCGATCTTTCTAAATAATGAAGATTCAATCAAAAAGCACAGTTATACGCGTTTTTGATTCGAAATATTTAGAGCAACTATTATTTTATAAGTATGATAAAGGTGAAAATGTGAGGAATGCAATATAATAATAAGTTCAAAGTTATGGATAGCATTGTTAGCAATACAATGTAGTCGGTGCCCGCTTATAACGATATCGGTTATTACGATGTATCGGTTATAACGCATTTTTTATAGTCTCGGTGAACTTGCAATACCATGTGTTTATAGTGATGTTTTAAGATCTCATTACGAATTTTCATATTTATATCAGTATGGGATAAACAAAATCAGCACCATCTATAGCTAGATGACGATCCTAGAACTGCTCAAATAAAGACGGTTCGGGAAAACCACAGCTTTGTTTAGGAGTCAGCGTTTTTTTAGTTTTCGCAAACCTTCAGAATCATTGAAATATCTGTAACAGTTCCATGGACCGATTACAGCAGTGGCTTTTTCCGGTTTCTGTAACAGTGCGGCTCCCTTATTTCAGTCAACAGTTATCCACGACTCTTCTGGGGAGCCTCTCAGACTAGTGTAATAAGGAATCACTTCAAGGCACATATCAATGTCACCAGCTTGCCTCTGACATAGTTTGGTGACACCCACTTTGGGAACTACTGATTTACAATATCGTTAATATTTGACACACGTTAATAATTTTTATTTTAATTATAATTAAATTTTGAAATTTATCTGAGGACAACCTCTAGGCCTCGGGCTATAAGTTGAGAAACGCTGCTTGAAGTAGATTCTTCTTATTAAACTCGAGTGTTTATAATGTATCAGTTATAACGAAGAACGGGTATTGAGTATATCTTCACGTTCCCTTGTGACTACGTTATATCCAAGCTCGACCGTATTACTCACAAAATTTCATTCACATTCATAATATCATACTCTCCGTATTAACCGGCACACTTGATTTTCGAATGCGGTGGTCAGCCGAAAGTTGGTTTTCTGTGGTTTCCAACTTTGAGGCGTGAATGCGAGCCAATCTGCCTCTTTAAAAGATCTCGCCTCAGAAAGCAACAGTCCTACAACGGTACAGTTATTCAATTATAGCACTTAATCCATAGTTAGAAAAATTGATGGCTGATGCAGCATTACACATAACAAGCATCACACGGTAACAAACTACATGTAAGTTTCACAACACGCACATTCCAACATTTACCAATTCTTTGAAAATTGCGCAGAGGAATGCGGATGAGGTCATGCGTGGTTTAGTAGTAGGTTTTTGAAGGTTGGGGACTGGTCCGTTTCCCAACATGTCGGGAAAAGCGAGGTTTAATAAGTATCACTGTATGCATTCAGCAAATTCAATTGATTTTTATAATAAAGAGAGAGAGAGAGAGAGAGAGAGATATTTAAGAATTTTCCAAGAATCTGTGATTCAAATTCCCCGGTGTGCTGGTTTCCCTCGATAATTTACAGCATGCTGGATAATGCGGGGGAATACGGTACGATGAAATAAAATTTTTAACCCCGTTTAAATAGGAGAAAAACCATAAAGTATACAAGAAAACTTTTTACTGCTGATATATATTCACAGCCAGAGCCATTTTTTCCAGTCTTGTCAATTCCAGTTCACGTCACATATCACATTATTTGTTTTTCAATCGCAGTTGTGCAAAACGTGCATTTCCATGGGGGGAAAAAAAAAAAAGAATTCCCAGAAAGTAACTCACGATATTTACAAAAAGGTCCCGTATTTCAAAATAGGAGGAGCTGCACGCTGGAAATTCGGGCAACTTTTGTGATCCGTTTATTCTGTATATCAGTCATAGTTTACACAGATATTATTAAAGAGGGCCCCTGAAGGAGAGCAGAACTTAAGGATACAAAGTCCCATTCATCATTCCGATAAACTCTTGGTGATTTAAGAAAAAGAACGATACTTGTCCTCCGCCTCTTTTGTCTTGTCTTTCGTACTTAAAATTCAAATTCGGAGAAAGAAAGAAGTCATAGATGCAAGTCCCTCGAAGAAACATAAACTTGGAAAACAAACAACAAAAATCCGCCGAGGATGCTTTCTAGAAGGAAAGATTTCTTTTTTTTTGGCTCTTCCCTTTTTTCTATTATATTTATTGTCCAGAGAGAGATATATCTTCCTATTTCCTTGATATATAGCATCAGCTTACTCCATGAAAGAGCTGCGTTTCCTAGTGTGGGGGTTCTGATTTTCGGAAACGTATTGGGATGGAGGCAGAAGCGTGGGTTAAAGCTGTAGGTAATGCAACTTTAGTTATTTTCAAAGGTCCCAAGAGATTTTTTGGCATTGCAGTCGTATACCAAGAGATGACAGGCAGATCAAAATGGGGTCCAATGCCGTCCCACTGGCACCTGAGGATATAATCTCCGTGGGTACCCCCGCGTGTAAATCCCAGCTTTGAAAAGAGATAGTTTATCGATTACTTCTAGAAACACCTAGCGGGCATACTACTGACTGACTTTCCATCAGGTTGTGTGTTATATATATATATATATATATATTATTTTTTTTATTTATATACCTATATATTGGGATAGTATGTTTCAAAATATATACTCTATTCATTAAAAGATCTTTTTATCTCTTATAAGCTTATATTTTGATTGATGATTTTTTCACCTAACGCGCAGAGATACAATAGCATTTTCACAAATGCTTCTACGAATTCTCTTATCAATTATCACATTTATGTTCTTTTTCTGATTGATAATGTATCAGAATAAAGGTTTATTTAATATGATGTTGAAAATATGTGCTATATATATTTTTAGAATCACAATCAATACGATAACCTGATGGAATATATCTCTTTTTAATAATAAAATAAAAAAAGTCATTTGGATTGTATATTTTCATTGGATTGTTGAATTTTCTGATATTTATGATATTTATTTGATATCCATAATTTTTATGGACATTATTTTTAGCACCTCGTTCGGCAATTTGACTGTTGTGGACATTATTTATATCAAAAATAGTTGTTGAAGTCAGGATACCCTTTGGAATTTATCATGGTGATGATATTGATATGAAAACACGATGAAACCTACTGTATTTATTGTAAAATTCATCGAAATTTCCATCAGATTCCCTAACATATAACATAACATGCCTAACATAATACTCATGGTGGTCGTTTCTATTGATTTTATGATTGCTAATTCTAAATGGACCCTCTACTTTGAAAACCACACAGATTTAATTTATCAATAGTAACCAATGAATTTTAACGACGGTGTGAAACTTTCAACAAAGAGATGTCATCCTTTTTCTTTTCTGTTCGTCTGGAGACCGGAAACGTTGAACTACTCCAAGTTGAGTAGTCTGGTAATAATAATGTATAACACAGAACATGCCTGTCAAGGCCAGTACCTACATCAAAACCCTATATCCGCAAAGTACAATACGCATTTCACCAAACCAATTTAGTATAGGTATTTGTATTACGCAACTAGAGTAAATTTCATGTGACAAATTGAGTGCTCTAGATAGTCAGGTAGAATAGAACTAGATGGTTATTCATTATTGATCTACTAATGCTAACGAATCGAGGTGCTCGATTGACTGGTTAAAATAAGAAATGAGTTGATTGAACTGATCACTGTATATACATAGCATTTTTATTACTAAGTAGAACTTTAGTACATTATAGTCCAGATCTCTCTTGGAACTTTGACGAAAGGGTTAATTGATTTTCATAACTATCTCAACTCATGAGACAGGTGTAATTTGGACATTGACAGTTCGAACATAGCACATTATTCTCTCCTAGTGATTTTGCTGGTAAAAACGAAAAATAAAAATGAACTTTTCTAAAATTATAGAGTTTCTTGATAACAACCCAAAATCTCATGGATGTATCTTTGAGATCACTATAGCGTGACACTCTAACCCACCCGAATTCAAACATGTACGAGGATGAAAGTAAGTCATGGGAACATTTAAAACTCAAAATATTTAAGATATTTACTTGTACCGCCATAGCATACTGTTATAATGTGCTTTAAGTTACCAATTATACTTTTAAATTTATCGTTAAGAGGGGGTTGGCCGTGATGAGAGGAATGGGCAAACCAAAACAAACTACCCAGGTTCACTAAAAACACAAAATATCAAAGTTTAAAATCATTGATGACGCAATGAAAACACAGAACACAGTTTTTCATTTTCTTATAAATCATAACGAATGCATTTTAATCACTCTTTTTAACATCATTAAGAGGGGCCCCCTGAGTTCACAGCTTCCGCTGGAATACACAGAATACTATTGGTATCGTATTTCCATATAAATAGTATATTCCTGATTAAATACTCAGACATTTTGTTAATCGAATAAGTGAAATAATTATAATAATAGACTTCAAAAAATAATTCCTATATCAGTAACAAGTACAAATTTGATTTTCATGTGGAATTTTGTGTGTGAGAGTGAAGGTGTACATGGTATTAGAAAATCACATAACTTTCAAAATACTAATAATAATAATTGCCACCTCACATAACATTTATCCCATTCTCCATAACATATACGTTCCGTAAAATTGCATGTACGAAGAACCGTACTGTTCAATTGAGCACGAAGAATAGTTTAATAACGAATACAGCTTTAAAGACAATCAGGGTTGATAGAACACACTTTGAATGGCACATTGTTATGGCGTTAGTTATGCTGCTGATACATCATATATGTACAGAGAGAGAAATAATAAAATCTGAAGGGTAACAGTCTAAAATCATGCCGGTTGCTAGCATAATTAAGACGTAAAAGTCAAGATTTTCAAGGAGAATGTTCTACCATTAATGCAAAGATCGAAAATGTCACTTTTCTATTATTGCATTAGTCTCATGTTGGTAGATTCAATACGTCTTTCTATAATCGCTTGTACACAGTGATGTACTGGCTGCATAGCTACAAACACGCACCACATCTTACTGGCGAACCGTTGGTCCTGGAGCCATACTTCTGGATATAACTAGAACATATTTTATTATATCTAATTATCCAAATAACGTGTAGAACTCAGATGCGTCATTGTTGTTGCACGGGGTGGTATATGTATAGTTAATAAAATAAAAAATTGACTTTTTATATGGACATCCTATGCCCAAAAACCAAATCAGAAAAGTGTTGACCTGTCTCTCCTGATGCCACCGAAGAAATCCACGTTTTAAGTGCAATATTAACTGAGATATTATAATTCGAAACATTCAGAAAAGTTGGGGGAAAAATAGCATAAATGCGGGTGAAACGCAGGAGGTTAAACGCGTAAAATAAGAACAGATTATGCTATTTACTTCACTAACTTAGTGATTCATTTAAGCAAGATTGGCGATCGCTATAATATTGTGTCATGATTTCCTGATGTATGTTCGGTTTCGAAAGTGAAAGAATATGGGCTGATTTTCTTGAAGGATAATTTGAAGTAGTTTTGATATAGTGCAGTTAGGAAAACTTAGATTCGAACCTCAATAAGACCATCGACGTGTTTATTATTCTTGATCATTTATAAGCTCCTCTCTTGAAATTTTGAATTTGTAAAATTACTTTGATGTCTCTTGAAGTGTTTAATCATTCTACAAAATCTCTTGAAACATTTAACCCCTTATCTTGTGTTGAAAATGTGAAAACTATTTTATGTTAATACTATTTTAACTCATTTTAATGTTAAACCAAATATGAACAAAATTTTCACAAAATACTGACAACCCATTTCAAAATAGCGAAAGCATGAATTTTATTTTTGAGTTATGCACGCCATAAGAATGGTGCTGTGGAAAATTTACCTCTACATATTTCAAAACAGCAACAGATTCCAACTCTGTTCATACTCTCCCTACTGTGATTAAATCTGAATTAATTCACACATTCAGTTCCATACAAAGTGAATCTTTAAAATGCAGAATTCTCAGGACATAGATTTGTGAGTTGTTGCCTTTTTGAACCATTGGCCATCGATATAAAAAAATATTCATAGAATCCTTAGCTGTTTGGGAATCCTAGGTAAACAGAATCGCGAAAGAAATTCGTAGGGTTGCTACAATTAGGTATTACCTACTCCGAATGTTCTGTAGCCCGTTTATACTATACCAAATGACTAGAAAAAATCGGACAATAGACACTTGAGATTATTGGCTGAAAGTTAAAATGGAACATTCGCGTCAGTAGTTTCTAAGGAATCTACACAAACAGGGCCCATTACACGTTTTGTTACCCAAGAGGTTTCACAACACGTTGTTTAATTGCTTGATTTCATCAGCGTGATTGTCTTCAAGATACGATAGCTTTGCAAGGCCAACTATTATACAACTTTTGAGAGGTGTACTATCTCAGATCATTCGTTCAGTTCAAAAATTGAGGAAACAACATTTCGAGCTAGACCGTGATTTCTGTAAGTCATTTCCACGAACCCTCCACCCTCTCAAACCATGCGATTTTCGACTTTTTGAAGGATAGTGGGTCCAGAGACAAATGCAGATATATAAAACTGATTTTAAGCACCTCTGAGATGGTGACCTTCTATTTTAACAATCCTGCTGCTACTGGATTGTGATATTCAAGATAACTATATGAACAAAACATAAAAAAAAAAACAGATTTGTTTTTCTTACTCCCGTAGGCAGCTTCTTGTATTTTTCGTCTTTTTTCGGAAGACTGCAAAGAATAGCGTGACGAACTATTTGAATTGAAAAGCTGTTGGGTATCCAACATATCCGACAGCAAAAAATGTTCAAAAGGATATGAAAATAAAATCTCATGGAGTCCACTATTTTCTCTACTTAATATAGAGTACCATTTCATTTTAGGTCACTTTCTGTCAGAGAAGGCAGAAAATACATTTCACCCAGAATATTAAAGGCATGGAAAGACTAAATAACATAATATTAAATTCAATTTGCACACCAGTCATAGTTTTTGTTTTTCTATATTCACACTCAATTAATTTTCAGGGAAACTAAAATCTTGCAGGAACTTTGAATACTACATTGTCATCAATGACTACTATTGGAAAAAAAAAATGGAAAATGATCAAAACATTTTAATGACATCAAATATCATGTAATGACATCACTTTTTGATCAATAAATATAGTATTCGATCGATAAACATACATACATGTACCTTGATAATTGACATAATGGGTTAAAAGCGGAGAAGCTATCCACACATACTTAGATAAGACACCATAATTTTTAAGATAGACCATAATTTTTTATGAACAGTGTATTATGTTTTCCCATAATTATTTGTTTTCCGTGATAATTTCTCTTCTTTTGGTTGGCTGTATTTATATGCATTTTACATGCATATTTTATTCAAGCATCTTTCTTCAGTCAACTCATTGGGCATTTTGCCTGTTATGGCTTTTGTATTTTTTCTCTCAACTAGGCAATTTATAGCATGATTTCACATTTTCACTTAGTGGATTAATTATATTTCTGCTTTCGCTGACCAGATAATCTATATACAGCAAAACCTCGTTAAGTCGTTACCCTAATATGTCGTCACTCCGGTTAAGTCGTCATTTTTCTTCAGGCCCTTCCACCTCTCATAGACAACAATGTTATTAAACCCTCGTTTACTCGTCGCTAATTTCGGTTAAATCGTCACTATGAAAAAATTTGAGAAAGTGGAACAGGCTATTTTTATGGCTCCCATTAAAAAAAGAGCTTGTTAACAGCATTGCCATATGCTTAAAAGTCACCTAAAAATCCTATATACCCAAATGGAACAGTTTAAGTAACGAAAGTTACGCTGGGGGAAGTTCATTTGCCGACTAAGGTTTTTGGAACGGTGAGAACTGTTCAAGCTGGATCTCATTTCTGCATGGGCCCTACTGGAAAAACCGGGAGACACCCAAGCTCTGTCGCAAGAAGCAACGTAAGCACTTCGGCTCCCCAGGGCATCTCCGGCAAAACCAAAATTTATTGATACGTCAAAGATTACACATAGTGCAAGGAAATCAAAAATTATGTAAATCGAAGAATCAAATTAATCAAGTCAAAGTGCAACGGGCACGGATAATAAATAATTATAGAAAGCATGGGCTCTACTAATTTCGGGCTTGAAATTTAAACAAAATATCTTTGTTGAAAAAAATTAGACATTCATTCTGAAGTTGAGGTCTTCTGTTTACGTTTCCCTGACCAAGGCCCCTCCACCAAGTCAAAAGTGTTCGAGATTACTTTGTAGTTGTATCATGAACTACTGATGAAGAATTAAAATAGTTAAATTTTTAAAATTTTATTTCTATGTAAAATTAATGTGCAATAGAGAGTTATATTATGAAGAAAAGCTACTTATATATAGCTTTAGACTAACAGTTGCTCT
Organism: Pholcus phalangioides; assembly: GCF_987345545.1. NCBI lineage: Eukaryota > Metazoa > Arthropoda > Arachnida > Araneae > Pholcidae > Pholcus > Pholcus phalangioides. Next base: position 36,710,591 of record NW_028301600.1, on the reverse strand, counting down.
GTAGGTCTAAATTAAAAATTACTAGTATAAATCAAAGTGTACAGTACATTTTACCACAATAATTTAAGTAATAAGAGATAAGAAAGGTAAAAAATTGCTATTATTTTTTCTTTCGCAATCTGTAAATTTTATTAATATTGTTATTTTGATTCATACTTTAATAAATGTCATATTACTTTAAATTTATACGATTTTCACAACATTGCTCATTGAAACTGACGGCGCTCCGCTTAAGTCGTCATCATTTTTCGATAATTTGAGGTGACGACTTATCGAGGTTTACTGTATACATAAAATTGATTTTCAGTCTGTATGCATGTATGTTCGGTATACAAATCTACAATTTTAGATCGATCGTTGTCAAATTTTGTATATATACCAAACTGGGCCTGAATTGAATGATAGGTTACTTTAAAAGTTTGTCACCACCGCCACAGGGATAACACATTGCAGGCGAGTCACAAACCCAGCAACGGCAGAGTGCAGCAGTATCGGATATATACATGACACGTCTCGGCGGATCGCATCTTTCAGTTCGGGCAGATTGGATGGACCGGATCGATACACACGGGATTTCAAATATTCCCGTAACTAGCAGTCTGCCGGTGCAAATCTGGAGACAGAGAAGGCCATGGGAACCTGCATTTCCTGCTAATGATTTTGTCTTCCCCGAACGTCTGTATCAGGAATGCCTTGGCCGGAATACCGGTGTGACTTGTTGCTCCACCTTGCATAAACATGACGGTAGAAAGCGCATCTCTTTTACGCAAACAAAACGTTGCTTGATTTGTGACTCGCCTGCAATGTGTAATCTCCCGTCATGGTGGTGGCGGTCATGTGGAACGCATACTGCTGTAATAAACGATTTGGAGGCATTCTGTTCATTATTTGCGTATCTTTTCTTTGACTTGTTTACGTCAGCGCCACCTATCGGCAGTTTTTTGAGTTATTTTTCTCTCTCTTAAAAAAGTTCCCGTGACCTAGCGATGCTAACCATGCAAACCGTTTTTTATTTCGGTTATTTTTCAGGTTTTCATTCATTTTGAAACTTTTTACGGACTTTTTGCCAACCCTATATTAAAAGCTAGAATAAAAGTCTCTCAACTATGAAAATGGGGAGAGGTGATGCATTCGGCGAGAAATGCACAACCACGGAACAAAAAGTATTTATGTCACAACAGATTGGTGATAAACTTATTCAGGTCCATAACGTAATTAGCGAAGAATTACCTCTCGGTTTGATGAAGGAAATCAATAAATGCTGTGGAATAATACTGTTTCTAGAGCCTCTATGTTTCCTATAGCAGGGATGCACAATTTTTGTAGTCAGTGGAACAGATATGCGGTAATTCTGCTTCTCGCGGGCCAGAAACTTGTACATGTAAAATGATCTGTATTTTACGGAACATTTCGGTATTTTTTGCCGTGCAAACATTTTTATAAAAAAAAAAATATGTCCCGTTTTTCTCTTTATTTTCAACTAGGCTTACTTAAATTTTTCAGATCAAGAATTAACATTATTTTCATGACTTAATGAACAAAATATATATTGAACAAAAATATTATTGCACTTGACAATTCTTTTTTGTCTCTAATTAGCAGCATTATTTGCCTTTCAAAAATATCTTGGCTGTCAGTGACTATTTTACTTGCGTTGGAATATTTTTTGGTAGTAATTAGCAGCTTTACTTACGCATTTGACAATTTTTCAGCGATATTTGGTGATAATTCGTATAGATTGCGATTTCCCGTATTTTTTTTTATAAAGGATGCATTGTCAGCCTAGGCATTTATCGTATTGTGTGAATTTTCTGCCGTAACACCTTTAGCGGGCCGATTGGGACCTCTTGCCGAGCCGCATTTATTCCGTGGGCTTGAGCTCATGGCCCCCCCCCCCGGCCTACCTCCGGCAATCGATTGAAGTGAAAAAAATTTATTAATATATAAGAAGTAATAATGTTTTATTAAGTTGCGCGATTTTATAATTTAATTTGTGCGGTAATCGTTATTAATGCATCCTCAATGCATATATATTTATTTCTATCCCACACGGAATGAATGCGAATAGTTATTTTTTAATATGTTAAAAAATTACTTTTGTCCAAACAAAGCTTCAACGATCGTTACTTTACGACACTAAAGACGAAAACAACACCAACATATTCTAAGCAAAGCGGTATTTGAAAAAGACATTAATCTAATTTTATTAGAATCGAAATATTTCGCATTCGCTTGCGAACAATATATTAGGTTATTCCAACAAATCTATTTAAAATGAAAAAAGCAATAATATCTTGTTTATTCCAGAATAAAAATAAAACTAACTAAACTCGAGGACGCAACTCAATGATAATTTATACCTCTTTTACAATTTGGTTTTTTTTTTAAATACTGATGATATTCATCCCAAATATCATTATACTTAATTGCCATGACTTGTTACGTAATTGTAACTTTATCAAGAGAATATTTTTGTCTTTTCAAGAAGACTAATGAAATAAAATCCACTCAAGTTTAAACAAAAAATGTTATCAAAATATCGGATTCACAAAAATATAATGACGTGTTTGAGAAAAATAATATTTCAATTCATTAGCTGGCATTACATAATTTATTATATAACATTAAAAAACACACACGCAATCAGAGTACGGGTATACTCGTATCGTTTCATGAGTCTGGAAGTGGAAAGAGCTGTATAAATGATATAAAGTGTTATGGCTACACAGTTTGAAGAAAAATACGTAACTACGAATATCTATGCAAATATATTTTTTTCCCATTCTCTTACATTCTCACCATTAAAACGGATTATTTTATTTTATTTTCGTTATTTATTAAGGCTCTAAAAGATTATTGTCTCTTATGCTAATTTAATGACGCAAATAACATTTTTTATCCGCTTACAAGCGTAAACTGACTGGTGGATTATAAATCTTGAAATATTCTTTCATTCCAGATATTTATTCTTCATAATGCTATAAGTTGTTGTATGTTTTTGCACAATCCAGATATGAAAAGAGATTGTTTGAAAGTACTTTTTATGTCATCTTTTTTCTCACTCCTTTAATGTAATTAGTTGATTAGATGCAAAAAAGGAGCTACAACTTAAGTTATTTTTTCTACACAGATTTCATCATTTTGTCAATTTGCGGAGAAATTAAATTTGTATGGAAAAAAATATCGTAATCATCACCAAAAGCTTACTTTCAGTAATTAAATGTGGAGTTGTACAAATAATTTTTCTTTTGAATTGTGATACTAGATAAAAATTAAGTATTGGCATACTTACGAAAAATTGAAAGAAACCATTTTTGAAATTGTTTTCAAATACTTCTCAACTACCATTATACGTATTAGTGTTAAATGAGTGTCGAATAAAATAGTAATATTTTTAGATTTTAGGAAAAAAGATAATGCATATTGATTGACTAAATTAAGGTATTTTTTTACATCTCAATAGGAATTAATGTAGTATTGAGTGGATTTAACGTGGACGTTCTTACTACATGTTAGCTAATTAAAATGTTTTCTTACTTCGTCGGTGATTAAAGTCTTATAAAGTATAAAAAAGGTAATGTGTCCATGTCTTCATGTTTAAAGAACCAAATACTTTACAAACCATAAAAATGTTTATTCCATTTGTTATAAAAATTCAAATAAAGAAATATTTGCTTCATTTTTTATATGGCAGAGACATTGTGAATGTTACAAGATCAACAATAAAAACAAAAAAGTCTAAATAGTTACCCTGAAGTAGACACCTCTGCAAAATTTATAGAGTAGTGGCTGTCGGGGAAACTGTGCAATATAAATAGCCAATATCGAAATTTATAATCAATGAAATGCATTTGATTTCAATTGCTATAACTGTTGGTTCGTATTTTCCACTCATGCATTGGTCATAGTTCCGGATGAACAAGGCGGCTATAATAAAGTGTAAGTATTTAGAGAACGATTTGCAAAAAATATTGTTTGATGAAACTGAACCTAACTACATGGAATTAAATACTACTAAAAATATTTTATAATAATAAAATCAACCGTCCATCGTAGAGGTTATGATTCCTATTTAAAAATTGCTCAACAGGATTTCGAAAATTACCCTGTACCAGTTTTGAGAGCAAGTACAGTTTTAAGAGCATACAGTGTCCCAAAATAAAAAATCTAAATTTTTATGCTCAAGAACCCAATTACAAAGATGTTGTTCTGTCTCTCCTGATGCCATCAAAAAAATTCCATGTTTCTAAGTGCAATATTCACAGAGATATTCGAATTCTAAAAGCGGGGGAAATAAGGAAGAAACAACTTTAAATGCGGGTAAAACGGTTTCTCCGCATTCAGAGCTGTTCTTCCCCGAATTTTTCCTCCGCGTTTTTCGAATTACACAATGTCTTTGTGAATATTGCACTTAGAAACATGTAATTTTTTTTTTGTTGGCATCAGAAGAAACGGCAACAACTTTCTAATTGGAAGTAAGAGGACGGGAGACCCTATAAACATTTAGATTTTTTTTGGTACACACTGTATTTTCAGTCTCAAAACTGGTACTGGGGAATTTTTGAATGCCTGTTAATAATTTTTTGAACTGGAATCATGGCTCTACGATGGACGGTTGATGAGATAAAGGCCTTGCTAGCACTTACAGAACACCCTGTATATAACAAATTGAAGACTTTATTTTGGAAATGCACGACGTGCATAGACATTGGATGCATACGAAGGCGTACAGCTGAAAATAGTCATATTCATTCGAGAGTTATGATATCGACGGCCTAGTTCAAAAAAGGCAACTCAGAAAATTGCATTTTTGAGTTATGCACGAAATGAGAAAGATGACTGTTGATATGAACTTTCGCATAATTATCCCCCTATTTAGAAAAAAAAAAAAAAAAAGCGGGTAAAAACAAACCTCATACTAAGAGAGTGGCTTGTTGCTGGCGTTGAGCATTCGTTCCATAATGGTGAAGGCGCTGGTGTGGTAAATTGGGTATTGCGGGTTCAATCCCCGCCGGGGAAGTCCTTTTTTTTCACTCGCTACTACCATTGTTATGCTTTTGATAGTCTGATATTTTATTAATCAAGACATATAATTTTTTGCTACTTTCTCATGGTATTGGCGGTTAACAAAACTGACTGCACAGATTTTTTTTTATTCAGCTTGAAAATAAAACTTTAATTTTCAACTAAACACATTCTGAACGATCAGTTGGAATTTTCAGAAACTGATTTCATGGGATTCCATTGATTTTAGCTATTGCAGCGAGGCCGTGGGTCGCGAACACATATTAGAAATTAAAGAAAAATATATTTACTCCATAAAAATTCTGAAGCGTTGTGTGCCGCAATATTATTTTATTTATTTAATTAACTAGATATTTCTGATCATATAGACAATTATTCCTTAACAAACATAATCACTTTCTCATCTATATTTTATATTTAACACGTATGACACTCACTCATGTGCAATCAACTGTTAATAATAAAAATATTTGGCCACCATGGTCTCCTTGGGCATTTACTCTGCCTCACATTATATATATTTCCCTCAGGAGCTCACTTCACATAATTCACAAAACGACTTGCGTGATGCATATTTAAAGCACCTTTGCTCACAATTTCAACATCCTTTTCTCATGGCTCTTTTAATCTAGATTCTTGTCATTTTCTTAGGCTCCTTATTACCTCGCCCTTATACGCGAAGCGCCTTCATTTTAGGGAAAATCCCGATATGTCTTAGGACCCCGATATCTTACATGGTGGATGCATGAATTCTCTATTTTGTAAGGCTATCGAGGAGGTTAAATTTTGGTTTCATTTGTTCGGACGAACAACCAATATGAATGGTTGGAGGAATCGTGAAAAATATTTACATTTATCTGGCTCTTCGGCGAGTCGATCGTACCGGTAAAATCTAGATCTCAGCGTCGTGACTCATATAAGGTGATAATGTAGGTGTCTTTTTCTGATGCGAGAGATATTTTGAAAAACAAGGCATGTTTTATGGCTGAAGCGGCTTTATGTCATGTCGTGAATGTCGTTGATGGATCCCAGCAAGTTATATCCAATATATATGAATAAATGAATGTGACGCAATTCTCTCTTAACGTGGGAAAGAATGTAGGAACATGTTAACTTTGAATTGAATACTTTAACAGAGGGAATTATGATCATCACACCTATCATTATACGTCCGGTAACTTAACTTGTTTTAAGTAAGAAATCTGGTTTCAAAAATTAAAATTTGTTTATTAAAGCCAAATTAAGTGGAATTTTACATTTTCGTTCAAGCAAAATTTCATACTTCTGATTATTTAAATTAAAACAAAAACTCGCATTTTGCTGCCAAACAGCCATAGGTTGCATCGAATATTCGTACGTTTTCATAGTTCTAAAATCTTTATGCTTTTCATATATCATTGGAGCTATAGCTACGAAATTATTCAAATTATTTTATACCCAAAAAGTCACGGTATCTAATGATCAAAAGCTATATCATGTTATGATCGAACAATATAACGTGAATATATAACTTTTATTATCATGACATAAAAATACTTCAAAACGTGTCAAGTATTTCATGACAGACTTCATTCGAAATACATTAAGAAATTTTCAAGTCATATATGGCGTCATCGTACTGCTTGGGATTTTAAAATAACATTTTGCATTTTAAAATATATTTCCCTCTAGTGCACGTTCCAAAACATGCATTCTCAGAATTTTTCTACGACTCTGATTTTATATAACAATAGTTTTACAACACTAGTAGTGAAAATCTCAACTATTTTCGCTCTTTCAAAAATACACGAGTAGTCTGAAGTCTAGATACTCTGTGAAGTGGTCGGCCATTCCGCTCATTTTGCGAAGCTTCTAGACTTCGAACATGACCTAATACTTACACCACTTGCTAAGATGCTTTCTACCAAGTTTTCCCAAGATGTCTTAAATGTATGGTATTTTAAAATAATGTTTTCTAAAGTCTTTTTAGTGTAAGTTGTATTTCAAAAATTATTGCGGAACATCTATTGCGAAAGGTTCTTTAGTGTAGAGCGTAAAATTTTTTTGACTAAAGTTTGAAATGGCCTGCTGATTCATCGGCTGGATAAGAGCAGTCTTATTTCTTGGGATGAACTTTATATATATATACTGATGAAATCTAATCGTTGAACCAATGTATAAAATTTTCAAAAAACATTAGTGTTGGTGCAGACTTCTGATCTTGGTTTCCTCCGGATTTTTTCTATTTCCCGTGTTCTTGAAGCTTGCTTTTCACCGATGTGTCTGTAAATCAAGACTAGTTCATGAACCAAATCCTTTTGTTGTTCGTAAACCAAACCCTTTTTGTTGTTCGTAAACCAAATCCTTTTGTTGTTCGTGAACCAAATCTATTGTGTTGGCCGTAAACAAAATTATTTTTTGTTCATAAACCAAACAGTTTTTGTTGTTCGTAAACCAAAACCTTTTGTTGTTCGTAAACCAAATCATTTTGTTGTTCGCAAACCAAATATTTTGTTGTTCGTAAACCAAATCTTTTGTTGTTCGTAAACCAAATCTTTGTTGTTCGTAAACCAAATATTTTGTTGTTCGTAAACCAAATCTTTTTGCTGTTGGTAAACAATATCATTTTTTTATTATTCGTAAACCATATCATTTTTCATTAGGATTGAATATACTTAGTTGATAATGTTCTCGCGGTCATCATTTGATGCAACTTGTTTGTTCGGATTCGAGGACCGTCGTCCGTTTGAGTTAGTTCCATAGGCGGAGTAATTTCATACGTAATTTCATTTACGTATTCCCAAGAGATGCTGATCTGTCCAGGGATTTTGTTAAAGTTAGGACACACACCGAACTGGGCCTAGCCCGAACCGGGATCCGAACCCAGACTTGCACAGTCAGAAAATAGCTCCTGGCGTCCGAGTGGCGCAGTGGTAAGATGCTCGTCTTTCCCTATGAAGATTACCGTGGGTTCGAATCCGAGCATAGAAAGTCAGAAGGAACTTCTTTACCTACTGAGGCGGCCAACGGTGGATGAAGGCTTCCTTTCCCACCCCAACTCCACAGGTTAGAAATTGCCGTATGGCGATATATAACCAGAGTTTTGGCGTGCGGTAAAGTAGTAGAGGATAGCTCTCCCTAACCATTTGAAAGCCAGGCTGTGAATTGGCAGTCGATTCGAGGATTTACTGATCTGATCTTTTCAAGAACATAATTATTGTCCCAATATAAAATACAGTAAGAGATCTTGGATGACATCATTAACACCTGCCAATGGCAGATTCATTTTCTAATTACTCGGGAAATACGAAAATGTGTGTTCATGTGGGTGATCAACTTCTTTATAAACAAAATTGTTAAAAGCTGGAGTGTAATCCAAGTCACTTGTCTGGTGCGAATGTATTAGAGATTCTTGCATTTCACAGCATCCTTGCTTATTTATTTAGGAACATCAATGTAGTTTCGAAACATTCCTTACCATGTCTAAACAAGATTCATACGCTTGTTCAACTCTGTAAAAATATTTTGGTTGACTTACGGATGCGCTTAAAATGTAAAAAATCAATTCACACTGAATCTTCTTATGAAGAGGACGAAACGAATTTAAGAAAGCAATAGAGGTTGTTATTCTAATACTTGAAGAAGCTCTACAGACATACAAAAAAAAATTCGGCTATCAAAGCTTGAAAATAGAATTTCTGTTTTAAAAACCTTAAGATTTTTTACAATGTTTAAGTGCATCCAGAAGAAAACATATAGAAATTAAAAATTTACGAATGAAATAGTTTTCGCTATCGTTTACATTCTTTGTTGTTTCAAACAACAAAGAAATTGGCGTAGTAAGTGACATTTTTATATAACTCTTAAGTGTTTTTTGGAAGTCTAGTTATCTTTTATATGGATGAGTTGGATAATTCGAACATTGCTGTCCCCTTGAACTCCGAATTAACTATGTTCGACTGCACCGATATGTTCTGCCGCCCTTCCTCTACAGGCTTTCGGCGAGATAAATCAGATACACTGCGACATCACTACAAACTTTACTACTTCAACACCGATAACATTTATTGACAATTCACTGATTTTTTAAAATAATATAAAAAGACAATAAACATAAAAGACTTACAAGTAAAACATAGAAGTAAAAAATAAAAATATAGAATAAATTGGCATATTTATACACTAAAAAAAATAAGGCAAATGTGTTAATATAAAAAAATAAATATATACGATATATATATATATATACGATATAAAATTTACAAATTCAAGCATATCAGACTTGTAAAATGAAATTGGGGAAAACGCACAATATAAAAACTTTGAAGTATAAAATATAGAAGAAATCAGAAAAAAAAAATATTTAGAATGTGAAATTGAGACAAATCGGAGACTATGAATTCCGATCAAATCATGAAATCCCCTGGCCGTCCCCGCATGTCATAAGAAAATGTGGAGCGAATCTGACAGTTTCGCACGTAGTACACAGAAATCCACTCGCAGTGGATGCAAACATACTAGCAAAAGTTTGGTGCGAATTTGGCTACTGCATAAACATATGCCGCGCATCCCAAGGTGGACATATTGAGCACCTTTAATTTGGATCAGAGACGTAAGCGGGGAGGAGTACATAGGGCAGCTCGTGCCCCCCAAAGATCATAAATTTATTTTTTGATGCAAAAATTATTTAAGCATTTTTTCGGAAGAAAATTCCTTTGTGTATGTTATTATAATGAATTTCTGTTCAATGCTATCGAAGCCTAAGAATTCATAAATTTATCTTTAAGAAATTCATTGCGACCCACTCTCTAAGTCATATATGGTAAGCCCTTGGTCTGCAAGCCAAATGTAGCCCTCTGGGTTATCTGATGTGGCCCGCCACCTCAAAGTTAATTTTCTAAAAATGAACTTGGCAGCACATTTACAAATTGCTGCAGTGACCCGTGGCATAATTCCAGCACATTTAAGCGGTCCGTGGCACATTTACAAATCACTTGAAGGATCCGTGGAACATTTAGATATTATTAAAGTAGCTCTGTAAAGGACTTATAAATAGGGGGATATTCGTTCATTTCGTTTCCCATAAACTAGCGAAATGTTTTTCTCGTTTTTGGCACACCGAGTAAGATGCCATTAAAAATATTTCATTTTTTTATAAGGGTCGTTTTTGACGTAAACATTATTCAAACCATCCTTGTCATCAAAAGTCAACAAACCCGACACCCCATTCCCATTGATGCCGGCGCAATACTTGAATGACCCCTTATCAACCCCTGGGCTGAGGGAATAGTCGCAAAAGTGCTGCTCTCAAAACGCTGAGTAAATAAATTTTTCTCTATTTTTTTTCAGTTGTTTTTTGTGAAAGATAGATGGTACTCAAACCCATGTGTTGCGAATACGGTGATACCTCGGCTGACGAAGATAATTCGTTTCGAAATCTTCGAATAATTCGTAAGCCGTGATATCACTGTATAGTGAAACCTATCTAAGACAGACACTTTTTATGAGACGGAAACCTGTCTCCGACTGAACTAAAAAATAGTCCCTTCATTGATTAATGCTTTTATGTGTGTGTGGGAGGATGAACTTTTATAAATTGCGAAAAACTTTTTAATAAAGACTATTGAAAGAAAATTATACTGCTAACAAGACCTGGGTCACGTAGTGTGTTGAGAGAGAGAATCATGTGATTGAATACCGAATATAAATATTTTAGAGCCGAACACGAGTCTCAGACCATCAAAGGCTTCTGGCCCTCTATGGTCCCGTGTATATTTGAATATAGAATGCAAATACATGGCCAAAAACCACTGACATCTATTTCTTTTCTCAATTTATTTTGTGTTTCAAAAAGTATATCTCTTAATGACATTTTAATTCAGAATGCAGCTATGTAAACACAATACTTTTTCTTATACCTAGAAAAAGTTGATTCCTGGTTGGTGTCATTTTTTGAAATCTGCTGAAATTGTACTGTGGTTCAGGATTATATATAAAGTCATATAAAACTGAGACAATTGAAAATCCATGGTAAAATTTATTCCAATTTGCTAAGCAAGATTTTATCTCTGTCCGTAGATAACATTAAAATTAAGGCAAATTGTCTATTTTGATCTTAACTATTTTACCTAATCAAAAAATCCACACTAATTGCAAAAAAAATAATCAATCTCCGGTTTACGAGACCGGCGCCTTCACCATTAGGCCACGAGGGCTCACCGTTAAACGTAGGCCACTCTCTCCGTGTGCGGTTTCTGTCGACCTGCCTTTTTTTTTTTTTTTTCTGGACCGATTACTCGAACGTTAATATCAACTCTCGAATGTGATGAATAGGTTAGTTTTTTAGCTGTTTTGTAATTCACAGTACTTTTCTTCTTCCATAATTCAGTCTTCAACTTGTGAATTTCAAAAAGGTCTATATTTTGCTTTTATATATGAAATTTTTTATGTTTAGATATAGTTTAATAAGTAGTTTATTAAAACTATAATAAACTTTATAGTTTCAATTTCTAAGTCCGATATGTTTTAGTGTTTTAATTCATCTATTTTATATCTATATTATCTTATCAGCCACCTCGTTGGGCATTTTGCCTGTTGGGGCGTTGTATTTGTATTTGTATTTGTATCTATATTTTGTTGTGGTATTTGTATTTATTTGTAATAACCATGGTACTGGGGCATAGAAACGTGGGCTCAACGTTAAAAGTACGCCACTCTCTCCCTGTGCAGTTTGAGACCTGACTCGTTCTTTACACCGATTAAGTGAGATGCAATGTTAGAATTTGAGTTAGTTAATTAGTTGAAATTATCATTATATTTATTGTGAGCAAGTCATCTAGGCCAGTGGTTCTCAACCTATGGAAGACCGCGGCTCGGTAGGATTCTTTTTTTTAGTGGAAGGCTAGTTCTCTCTCTCTCTCTCTCTTTCTCTCTCATAAACACGGCTAACGGGAAACCAATGAGGATATATGAAATGATGAATCACTCACGGGGTGGGGGGGGGGGGCTGGTTTGAATTTTGCCAGGGAACGGTGGTTGATAAACATCGATCTAGGCCCCACATCATGGCAATTTTAAAAATTTCATTCCATACTTGAATGTTATTTACGCCAACTGTCATATTCCGAGAGATACGGCGATATAAACACAAAAACAAACTATGCGACTTCAAGCTAGATAACACCGACAAAACAATGAATTTTTTAAATGTCATAAAAGAAAAACAATAAACATAAAACTTAATGTAAAAACCATAGTTTTGAATAAATTAGCAAATTAAATACAAAAACATTGAGGCTTAGAAATTGAAATTAAAAAAAATATACACTAAACAGCAAAAAACAACAATTTAAAATTGGCAAATTAGAGCATAAAAACATATCAGACTAAAAAATTTAAATGTAACAGAACATTAAGTATCAAAAGAAAAAAAACCACTCGATTTTTATATTACACACTAAACACATATAAAACTTTAGTAAAGTAATAAATAAAGGCAAAAAGCAGAAATATAGGATATAAAATATATGAATTAAAACACTAAAACATATCGGACTTAGAAATTGAAACTATAAAGTTTATTATAGTTTTAATAAACTACTTATTAAACTATATCCAAACATAAAAATTTTCATATATAAAAGCAAAATATAGACCTTTTTGAAATTCACAAGTTGAAGACTGAATTATGGAAGGAGAAAAGTACTGTGAATTACGAAACAGCTAAAAAACAAACCTATTTATCACATTCGAGAGTTGATATTAACGTTCGAGTAATCGGTCCAGAAAAAAAAAAAAAAAAAAAAAGGCAGGTCGACAGAAACCGCACACGGAGAGAGTGGCCTACGTTTAACGTTGAGCCCTCGTGGCCTAATGGTGAAGGCGCCGGTCTCGTAAACCGGAGATTGCGGGTTCAAGTCCCGCCGGGGGTTGATTTTTTTTTTTTGCAATTAGTTTGGATTTTTTAATTAGATGAAATAGTTAAGATCAAAATAGACAGTTTGCCTTAATTTTAATGTTATCTACGGGCAGAGATAAAATCTTACTTAGCAAATTTGAATAAATTTTACCATGGATTTTCAATTGTCTCAGTTTTATATGACTTTATATATAATCCTGAACCACAATACAATTTCAGCAGATTTCAAAAAATGACACCAACCAGGAATCAACTTTTTCTAGGTATAAAAAAAAGTATTGTGGTTACATAGCTGCATTCTGAATTGAAATTTCATTAAGAGATATACTTTTTGAAACACAAAATAAATTGAGAAAAGAAATAGATGTCATTGGTTTTTGGCCATGTATTTGCAATCTATGTTCAAATATACACGGGACCATAGAGGGCCAAAAGCCTTTGATGGACTGAGACTCGTGTTCGGCTCTAAATTTTTATATTCGCTATTCAATCACATGATTCTCTCTCTCAACACACTACGTGACCCAGGTCTTGTTAGCAGTTTAATTTTCAGATATGCCTTTATCAATTACCGGTGTATTATTTTTTGCTATTTAATGACTATATTGCCACTGTACAAAAATGACAATAATTTTTATAACTAATTTTCATAAGACACTAAAAAGAAACCATACTGATCGCATTCGAGAGTTACGATATCTAACATTGCATCTCGCTTAATCGGTGTAAAGAACGAGTCAGGTCTCAAACTGCACAGGGAGAGAGTGGCGTACTTTTAACGTTGAGCCCACGTTGCTAGTACCATGGTTATTACAAATAAATACAAATACCACAACAGACAAAATGCCCATTGGGGTAGCTGAGAAATGTGCCCATAAAAATATGCTTGTCGAATATATATCTAAACTATATTAAATATACAGCAACCCAATGCCTTTGATCATCTGATATATATTATCCGGCGTTGATATATATTAATTTTTTCTATAACCGGCCGGTATATTCAATCCACACATATGGAACTCAGTACGTAACAAATATCTTGTTACAGTCGTTTTTTTTAAATGAATTAATTACGGGGTGGTGTTTTTTGATATCTCCTCACAATATTGTAATTGAAGAAAATTGACCGCCAACACTTTTTAAATTAAAACTTCAAAATATACTCTATTTGATGGGGGTTCTCCTGGTTTTCGCTAATATATACAGTAAAAACATATCGTATATGATAACAAATGTGGTTTAACAGACTCAATGTTTTGCTTATTAACCCCTAGGCTGCGGGAACAGTCGTAAAAATGCTGGTCTCAAAACGGATGAGTAAATAAATTTTCATTTTTTTTTCAGTTGTCTTTTCTGAAAGATAGATGGTACTCAAACTCATACGTTGCAAAATACAGTGATACCTCGGCTAATGAAGATAATTCGTTCCGGAATCACTTTCGTTTACAGAAATCTTCGTAAGCGGTAGTACCACTGTGCAGTGGAATCGATCCAAGACGGACACTTTATGAGATGGAACTGTGTGTGTGGATAATAAAATGGGATATTATCTCAGTATCTTGGAGTTCCATTTTGGACAGGTTTCATTGTATAATACAATCGAAAAATGTTGTAATATAAACCGAGAATCTGGGTTCGAATCCAAAATCACCAATAAAAGTGCGATCGGGCCAGAAAGGAGGCACCTGCGTCAAGTCCCGATCATCATCCTTAGATGATGGGCACGCCGCTGCGCTCATGGGAGCAAGCTACAGGTTGAAATCCAATGCGATAGATGAACACGTTGAAATTTAACTCCAGTTAAAACTAGATTTTTGATTCAAACAAAATTGCACAATTTCGATCTATCAAATTTTAAAAAAAAAACAGCATTTACCTATGAAAGAATATCGAAGCATCGATTACATCGCATATTAAGTATGTTTCCAAAATGGAATTTAAATCTCTTCATGCTTGTCATAGCTATGGAGTGCATAGGCAACAGGGCGCATAGCATTTTACTGGCTAACCGTCGGTCCTAGAGGCATACTTCCAATTATGAAAAGTATCAAAATAACCTGTAGTACTATTCCACGTGTAGTACCGGGTAAAACGGTTTACTGTATTTAATGCTGTTTTTTTTTTCCAATTTTCAATCCGTTTTTCGAATTCCAATATCTCAGTGAATATTGCATATAGAAACGTGGAATTTTTTGTTAGCATCAGGAGAAACAGATCAACAGCTTTCTCATTGGGTTTTTGAGCACAGTGTGTCCGTATAAAAAGTTAATATTTTTATTTTAATAAATATACAACCCCTTGAAACATGAATGAGAAATTTGAATATTACACGTCATTTAGATACTTTCTCTAATTGGAAGTATGTCTCTGGGATGAATGGTTGGTTCACCTGTAAAATGTCATGTGCTCTGTTACTTTGCACCCTGCATATAGCTATGAAATTATTCATATAATTTTATAACAGAAGAAAATGACGGTATCTAATGTTCTAAAAATATTTGTATCATGCGGCTAAACAATTATCTGAATATATGACTTTCCTACACTATGACTATGGCATAAAACATTTCGAAGCGTGGCAAGTATTTTATGATGGACATTTAGGAAACATTACTACATTTTCACGTCGATTTTTTTTGCAAATATGTTTTTTCAATGAAATCAAAATGCAGATAAAGAAATAGTTTAGGGCTAAGCTGGCTTAAATTCTCAGAAAAATAATAATCTGTATGTGTATGCCGGTACAAAAAATAATGAAAAAAACTGAAAAAAAGAAGAAAGCTCCACAATATATATACAATGCAAAGAAATTAATGGCAACAGGAATGGAGTTAATTAATTTAAAAAAATCGGCATTTAGTGACGTATGCAAGATGAAACAAACATATATAATGTTTCAATTTTAAGAATAACTTAATAACAATTACATTACAATACCAAACAGATGGTTTAAATCTTCTTGAGTTATAGCACAAAAAGATTTTTAATTCATAAAAAGAATGTGCATTTGTGCATGAAGATTGTTCAGTTATAAATTATGAAAGTATACTAAATGTTTTAGCGTGTTTCACAACCTAGCGTATTATAACGTCATGCTATTGCTAATGATATTGACGTAACATTTTACAATATATTTTCTTAGTGCACTTTCAAAACGTGCATCCTCGGAACATTTTCTAAGACTGAAAATAAACCACTTTTTTGCACCAAGATAGTCTCTTAAGTCCTAAATCTATGTACTCCATGAAAGGATTGATTATTTCATGACGCGTGTACACTTCGGGTATTGACCTACTATTTGCACCTTGATCAGTTGTGTTCGGAAAAAACAATTTGGCTCTAATCACCTCTACTTCAATCGCGGCCTCTCTTAAACAATGTGGAAGTCTATTTCTACAAACCTTATACCGTTTGAGATAACTTCTAATGTATACAGTATATATTTCCAAATTAATCCTTCGTCTCTGGGAAGACTACACACAGTCAACCAATATCAAATCTATATTAGAAAAATCGAAGTGTGAAAACTAGTTTTGTAAATCTCTCTCTCTCTCTCTGTCGAAAATTAAAAAGCCCTCGAAAAACTAGATTACAGAAAAGATTTGATATATAAACGGCATGAAATCAAATGAACCCTATCTGCAGTTGTATCGTATCCTGAGGCATATCAGGCTTATTTGATCCACAACGCCCAATCTGTTTGCAAGGCTTACTAATATGTTTGGTACGGTTTGAGATCTAGTTTTCCGTTTGCCATTCTTTTTCAAAAGTTGTCAACAATCATTATCTTGTGACATAAAAAAATATCCCACAATTAAATCGAGTTTGTAAACTTTTGAAATGGAGCTGCACACAACAGTTTATAATGCCTTTTCTGGTAGATCCTCATTTTTATATAATATTTCTCTAAATCTGTCAAAAAATAATTGGTTATTTTTCATTCAAATTCTTTGCTTTTAAAATAATGATATATTTTTCGATATAAAATGACCATGTTTTGTTTGATCGTAATCAAAGTTACATTTTGTCATATAGACATTTGTGGACATATTGCGCTTTGACAAATTGTCATGAGATGGCGCCACAGTATCACTCGGATTTGAATCTCGATCTTAGAAAGATCTGTTCCATTTCATATAGAAAAAGATTCCTAAATGTTCATAATTCTGAATTCATTTGTTGAGAATTCTTCCGTTTGTGTGGTGAATTTGGCTCGAATCATATAATAATATTCGAGAAACATCATGAAATGCGTTTTTATTAAGGAAATACATTCAATTCAAAATCCAGACTACACATGCACAGTAAAAACCTGTTATAACTATTGTCACCCTATGTCGCGTATTTTTGGCCATCCCAACTTTTTTTGTAAAAGTATCTTGTTTTTTTTCACGTATTTTCAACGAAGCCTATTTGAATTTTCATTCTTTATTGAAATCAAGGAGAGAAATTATTATTCAACTCATAATTCATATTATCATATAATTACAGCAATAAATACGAAAAACTCATCCCACATATGTGGCATGTTGAACGTTTTATTTTGCAGAATTCATTGATAATCCACTGCAATTTGCAGTTGTGCTTCATTTCCCACCATTCATGATTTTTCATTAATTTCTGTAGCGTTTGGTCAGAATATGATATCTCCAAAAAATGTATTTTTTATTTAGTAGTAGGTCTTGTTAATTATAACTAATTAGAAGTGAGATAAATGCACAAATACGCGCGTACGGCTAAACAACATTCTGACGTATGATATTTTCATTTGCATTTGTGTGTATGATTTATTTCTGATTTTTAAATGACAATGAAAATGCTATATCTGAAAAATGTGATTTTGGAGTTATCATGTTCAGACCAAACACCACAGATTTTAGCAATAGTTTTCAATTTTGCTTACATATGGCATCATTTAAGGCGATAATTTCCGGTGTCGCGTATTGCCCCGTGTTTGGAATCCTATTTTCCCGTATTTTTCTCAAGGAAATATGGTCAGTCCTGACAGCTCACAATCGTGAAAAGATTGCCATTGTAACGGACTTCTCGTCATGAGCGAATAGCCATTTTTTATACTCCGTCAGGTTAAAAAAAACTGTAGAAAATTGCTACTTTATTTGAATAAAAACGTATTTTTGATCTTTCATCCCAATATTAACAAATAAACAGAATTCTATTCATGAAATTTATTTTCACCTGTTAACACACAATTGTTGATTCTCCAAGAAAAATGTTCATAGAATTTCGTATTTACAAAGCTATTTAGTAGAGCTCAACTGTACAATTAACATTCTCAATCACTGTATCACTGTTCACTTCCACAACTTCATGGACTCGTCAAGAGTAGAAACGTCTTACAAAACGTTTTCACGGAAAACCGGAGTAAACAGAAAGCTTTTACACCACTTCTGCCTTTCGCACAAATTCATTTATTAGAAGACTTTAAAGTGTTTTTCCACACTTTAGTGAAGGCGGAACCTTTCAAATCAAATTCGTGGTCTAAGGAGTGCCAAAAAAGTAAGGGAAAATGTTTGAAAGACCCCCTCTATGAAGCTAGGAAATTGATGGTCTAGAGAACTATATAGAACTATTTCCCCCTGCTGTTTCTGCTGTTTCTTACTATTTGTCGTTGAACTGCTAGTGAAGTAATATGGTTCCGCGAGCCACTGGTTGGGAAAGCCCGTGCTTCAATGATGTTAAAAGGAATTTCAGATACCCACAAATCTCAATAAAAAATTTACACCTTAAAATCAACGTATAGAAAGAACTTTTAAGGTCTTTTAAAGGAACTTTTTCTTCGGGTCATATCGATCAGAACGTAACAAAGATAGAAAACGAAAATTAAGAAAAAGAAAAAAAAATTCAAATATACATCAGCCTTATGAAGTTGAGGTAGTAACTGATAAAGTCAGAGAAACACATAAAAATTCCTTGACAAACAATTATCTAATAACGAAGAAAACTTCGTTTCGGGTCAAATAGTGCAGAAGAAGTGTTAAACTAAACATTAATGTATATTTATCGTTATAGGTGCAACATTTAAAAAATTTGTTTGAAGACGAGTGATAAATATTATTTTTTTTCCGGCTTCGGCATGGTTGCTTTCTTCCAGCCGTTCAAAATCTTGTTTAAACTTGCAAAATCTAAATAATTGTTCTGGGAAATTATACTAGTAATTTTTATAAAAATTAAATAATTGCCCAAGGCACTTCCTGGAAGGGCAAAACTTTTCACATCTGTCCAAAAAGTAAATTCTCCGGGTTATGGTGAACTATGAAAAGTGTAGTTTCTCAAGGAGGATTCCTTTGTCTAATACTTTTATTTATTTTACAAAAACACAACGAGTACAAACTGATACAAAAGACAAAAATTGAAACAAAAAACACATATAAATACATAGATTAGGAACATTCACTCTGTGACCCCAAGGGATTAGGGTGTTCAAAAAAATCTATTTTCTGTTGGCACACATGGCAACCGTAACTCGTTTTCAAAGATTTTTTCAATTTATGTTATTATTAAAATAATATTCTTTTTAATAATCTTTTTTTAATATAAAATAGCACAATGGATTAGTTAATACAAGTAATGTTTGCATTTACATTCTATCTTATCTTTATATCTTAATCGGTATTACGTATACCTTTCCCCTGTTTTTGATTAATATATAAAGTTTGAAATATATTCATGCAAGAACATACAAAAAAGGACAAAAAAAAAAAAAACAAAAGTATTTATATTTACTGTGCAGTGATTGTGAAGATCGACTTCAGTATGTGTACACAAAATGATCAAATTCCAAAAAGTCAATTCCTTGCATTAAATACATAATAACGAAAAAATATCAATAATATTTAGAAACAACAAAATACTGTACTTTTTGACAATAATCAATACTATATTAATCGATACTATAAAACAAAATTACATCAGCTTTTTGTTACTGTTATCAATTATCTGTATTTATTATATGATTTCTTCATAATTTATATCTTTTACATATGAGTAAATGTTGATATTCGAGCTCATATTACTATTCGTATGGTTCACATTGTATGAAAAATATTCAGTACTATTTAAGGGCAATTGATTCTTTGCACTTGATAAATATTCCTATATCGAGTAGACGTTTTATTGATTTTCATTGTTAACCTTGTATAATTTACTGTGTGTGTTACAAATTTTACAATTCTATATTCTGTTTATAGATTTGTCTTATGTTTAGTGTGCGACATTCTGTTCTATTGCTTCTAGAGTCAGTACTTGTTATTAGTGATCTTACGCCATTTAAGTGCATTTTTTTAAAGCCGTATTGGTTCGATGCAAAAAAAAATTGTCATTATAAAGCTGATTACTTGTATCTGTAATACATTTCTCTGTTACTTTTGAAAAAAAAACCTGGAAGAATTGATATTGGTCTACATTGTTTCGTTAGGGATATGTAAAAACGTTTTAACTTTTTTTAGTTCCTCTAGAGGATGTTCCCATAGTTCGCAACTATGCTTATATTTGGCACCATTTCGTCCAGCCCGGGACAAATTTTTTTCACACTATAAATTCACTATAGTGGAGCCCATTAAACATTTTTAAACAGGATACCACCAAAGATCCTAGTCTAGAATCCCTGCTGCAGTATGTGGAACTCTGTTCGGACCCCCAGTGAAAACTGATTTTAGAGAAGAAAAAAATATCTGGCCCGAAAATGCTGTACTTCTGCTGAGCAGTGAAAACATTTTAAAAAAGTGCAGGAGTTCAAAATTTGAAGATTTTTTTATTTCTTCTTCTTTAATTGCTTCTGACAATCTTACCTTGAATAGACTTTGAAGGTATGGAAAAGAAGAATGGCTGTATAAGTTTTAAGCATAGGCGGAAATAGACTTGGAAGTCTGGGGGGGAAGGGGCAAGGTCAGCATGATGATGATGATGTCAATTCATATCTGCCCACTCCACTTTTGACGCTGGGTGTCAAAAGCTTAAAAACGTTGTGTAAATACTGTGAATTAGAAATAGATAAGTCTCTTATCCTACTTTAAATTATTCTTCATTAGGTTACAAAACTGTATATCCTAGCGTTTGGTTTGCTTATTTCTTTTTTGTAATGTTCTTACTGTTTTATAAAATTATCTTCAAATTTTGGGTGGCATCCGGTACGAATTAAACCATTTTACGGAAGAGTAGATGAATTTGCCTAATAATACTCAAAGAATCGTCAACGAATAAGGCCTAATAAATACTAAAAATTTCTGAGGAATTTTTATTAATTCCTGGTAAACTGAAGAGCCAAAAAAACTGGTACAGGCATGCGTATGCAAATAAAGAGATATGGAACCAATCAGAGTACGGCGCTGATGTCGGCAACGCCTATATAACACAACAAGTGTCTGGCATAGTTGTTAGATCGGTTACTGCTGCTACAATGGCAGGTTATCGAGATTTAAGTGAGTTTGAACGTGGTGTTATCGGCGCACGAGAGATGGGACATAGCATTTCCGAGGTAGCGATGAAATTTGGATTTTCACTTACGACCATTTCACGAGTGTACCGTGAATATCGGGAATCCAGTAAAAAATTAAATCTACGACATCGCTGCGGCCGGAAAAAGATCATGCAAGAACGGGACCAACGACGACTGACGAGAATCATTAAACGTGACAGACGTGCAACCCTTCCGCAAATTGCTGCAGATTTCAATGCTGGGCCATCAACAAGTGTCAGTGCCATTCAACGAAACATCATCGATATGGGCTTTCGGTTGATGACTGCACGACACAAAGCTTTACGCCTCACCTGGGCCCGACAACACCGACATTGGACTGTTGAGGACTGGAAACACGTTGCCTGGTCTGACGAGTCTCGGTTCCGATTGCTTCGAGCTGTTGGACGTGTACGGGTATGGAGACAACCTCATGAATCCATGGACCCTACATCTCAACAGAAAACTGTTCAAGCTGGTGGAGGCTCTGTGATGGTATGGGGCGTGTGCAGTTGGCGTGATATGGTACCCCTGATACGTCTAGATACGACTCTGACAGGTGACAGAAACGTAAGCATCCCGTCTGATCACCTGCACTCTGTTGCACTCACCTGTACTGTTTTTTTGGCTCTTCAGTGTATTTGCCTTATTCGTTGACGAGTTCTTGAGTAAACCATTTTACATAGAAGTCTATGGGAAATCAAGTTTCGGTTAACGATCATAATTTCGGAAAGAATCATCTTCTTTAGCAGAGGAACCAGTGGATCTCGTATTTTTCTTGACCTAAAACACCTTCAGAAAAAATTAGATATTATACTAATTTCAATGCTTAACGTTTTAATTTTCTCCGCAGCATCATTTGAATATATATTTGATTTTAATACACAGGATATAGGGGTCATTTATTTTTAATTTCACCTTAAGTGATAAATATCGAAAACAATATAAATGATGTCATGAAAAAAAATTATCGTCTAATATTTTTGCGATTCACGATTAATGTGAATATCTGCCTGTATCGTAAAATTATGTGTATCAGGAATAATTGATTGCTTGTTATATTCTTTTTAAATCAAAACAATAATTTTGAAGTTGAATTCTCTGTATCCGATAATTGAACTGATTCTGTTATTTTATGATAGCCTTCTATCGGTTTGGGAAATTAATGTTCACTTAAAAGAGAGCTCAGAGATGGCAGCACATTATGAAACACGATCACAACAACAAAAAAACAAAAAAAAATAATTGAGAAAAAATTTAATCTTAGCTCTCTCTCTACACACCAGTAGTTTTCAATTTCTAACTTACCATACGGTTTACCATACCCTTTATGCGACCCCTTTGATTTTTCGGACCCCCATGTAGTTCCCAATATCATATTATTAAGGGCCACCCTTACAAGATAGATGCCGGGCCAGAGGCCTCTTTATAATTCCTGTGGCTGAATCATGATCCAAAGGTGAAAAATATCCTACTTGCCACTATAGTTTAATTGGGAGAGCAGTCGAGGATCCCGGGCTCGAGATTCCCGGTAACTGCAGAGCTCAAATTTATACAAAAATCACTTTATCTACACAAATAGCCAGTTTCTCAGTATATCTTGTAATACCAGTTTTAGTCTATCAAATCTGGTGTTGACATAACCCAGTCAATTTGGTAGGTGTCTCCATCCATCTGGGTTTTTGTCAGTTCATTTCTGTGTCTGTATGGGTGATACATGCAAATAGAAAAGATAACTGGAAAGTTTGCAGAACGGCCATACTGTTCAGTTTGATGCTAAGAGACTTGCATTGAAAGCACGCGTACCCTAAAAACATAGGCTTCTTTTTTTAAAAATGCTGTTTGTATAAGCTGAATCTTTCATTCACATAAAAGCATTTCAATCATTTTGAGAAAGAGAAACGGAGGTGCATCTAGAAAAAAGATACCGAGGTGGACGTGATTTAATCGGGTTCAAGTAACAGTTATTCTGATGATGATTGGTGTGAAAATTCAGCTCACAACATGGCTGCAATAATTCATCATGCGCATTCATACCTAAAAAAATGTTCGTTTCCGGAATCCATATTCGTTAGCCGAAGCAGAAAAATCACGAAACAATCTTCATTAGCTGAAAAATTTGTAAGATGTGGCATTCTGTAGCCGAGGTATCGTTGTATATGCATGTTTGTGTATGTTAGGAATTCACAGTGTTCGATTTTTTTGTCACACGATTTCCATATCCTATAATTTTTCATATTTTCTCCTCCATTTTATATTTTCAAAATATTTAGAGTTTTCTTTTTAATTTCACCTTGCAAACCTCTGATACGTTTTTGTGCTTTATTTGTCGATTTCATATACTGTACTATATTTTTTACTTTTTTGTTTAATGTATTATGTATAGTAACGCGGTCACGTTTCATAAAACGAGCTATTCTCCCCATGCCTCCCAAAAAATAATGCAAAAAAAAAAATAATAATTCGCGTCAAAAAGCTCATTTCTCTAATATACTCCCGGGTTCTATACGTGACATTTAGTAAGACATTCTTTATGTAAGACATGTAAATAAAAATATTCTTTTACGTCGGAAACCACCCAAGTTAATGCTAATTAAAAATGTAACGTCTGTCCTTTTTGCCGAGGGTTTGTATGCAAAACTGATTGATAAACAGTATCCTAACTAAAATAACATGTGCTGACCGATTCATCATCGCCGAGCCAAGCTATAAATATAACATTTTGTCAATAGTTTTATTTCATGACGTAAAGACTATAAAAGGGTTTTTCCGAAATGAAACCCCTGAGGGGTTTCAAAGGAAACATAGAGAAATCACGCCGAGCCGAAACCTCTGAATCTATAGTCATGAAATTTATCAGAAGTTTTATTTATTAATTAAGAGGAGTTTTTTGGAAATTCGACATCTGGGGGGGGGGGGGTGGGTTGTAAGGGGGCTGCAAAGGTAGCATTCATTAAATTTATCATTTCGTGACGTAGAAACTATAATATAATATTCATAGACTTCTCATTGCTTTAAATATTCATATTTCACACACACACATAATATCAACAGATGTATTTAAAGACCTTAAGAACACTAGGAAATTATCAAAATGTGTCGTCATGCTTTGTATGCTTAATATCATTCTGATGCTCTTTGGCCGGATTCGAATCCGTGGACTTTGACGGCAACCTTCATCGTGACAAGCATCATTGCCACTCGGGCGCCCATACGGCTTCGCTGGAATGATTTGTTCACTTCAAAAAGCAAAATGCCCAAAAACCATAAAATTAAATGTCTCATATAACTCGGTCAATATGACTTACAGAGCCCAGAGATCGTGCGAAAAAAAAATCAATTTAGCATTTTTTTTCAGAAATCACTTTTGACCTGAATGGCGTTTATAAAGATATGAGAATACATTGAAATATTTTCCT
Organism: Pholcus phalangioides; assembly: GCF_987345545.1. Lineage (NCBI taxonomy): Eukaryota > Metazoa > Arthropoda > Arachnida > Araneae > Pholcidae > Pholcus > Pholcus phalangioides. Next base: position 36,685,774 of record NW_028301600.1, on the reverse strand, counting down.
GTATTTAAAAATCATCTGTAAGAGATCGGATAACGATAAGAATGGACACACACACAATGCAAATACAAATACAAAGCCACATGTGACAAAATACTCAGCTAAATGGCTGAAAAAAGATGCCCATAAAGAATATGGATGTCAAAAGAGAATCTAAACTACATAAAAAAACAGCAACCGAATAAGAGCAATAAAAAACCAATAATTATGATAAAATATAAATACACTGCCCATAAAAAATTATGGTTGTCTCATCTACCTTGTCGATTCATCCCAATGTTTATCGCATTTCTTTTTAAACGTGCTAATTGTCCTAGAATTCACAACCATAAGAGGTAAGCTATCCCATTCACAACCTCATTAGAGAGAAAAACTCCCTGCGACACCACAACCTAGAATTTTATTTTACCAATCGTTACCGGTGTCTTCTTGTCGAAGCAGTTGAGTGACGATCACTCATGGTTTCTTTTATAAAATCCGTTGAAAATTTTAAGCACTTCAATCATATCCAATGTAAACATTTTCTAAAAGTCAAGTCTCTCTTCATAGCTTAAGCCCCGTGTGCTGTCAAGAGCACGCGTGGGTCTTCTCTGCCCAGGGTGTGCATATTTTGTATGAATAGAAACAGCAAATAATCATTCAAACATAAAAATTACATTATTTTTTTTAAATTTTACTTGATGAACATGAGTAAAAAAAATACTCAATATTTATTATGAGAAATATTTGCCAAATAGTTCTACATTTTCAGGAATAAGTATACGATATAATATTTGTATTTGTATTGAAGATTTTTATTTTTCTATATAAAATCTAACACGAGATATTTTTTTTCTATCTGCATACTATGCAATGTACATTCTACATTTATATTCAAGGGATTTTTTGTATCCAAAAATCCCCAAAAAATTTCAGCAGTTTAAAAATGAATTGCAAATGATACTATAAATCAAATGCTTTCAGTGTTGTACTGTTGCGTGATGATAGGGTATGTGTATAGATATATAGTGGTATATTTTTTGGACGCCAAGTGACTCAAAATTTATGAATTTGAAATTATATGGTAAGAGAAATATTTATGTTTTATTCAGCGCATCAAAATCTCTCGCTGTGGTTCCCAACTCAAGAAAAAAAAATATTTTTTACGCTGCTTAAATGTTGAACTTTTTGTTTAGTCCATCATATACGGGGATATCATATACGTCTATTTTGGAAAAGTTCGATCGAATGAGCTAACTTTTCGTGTAAATTCTGACAATAAACCATAAATGTGAGCTATAGAGAATGATTGAATAGATGCTCATTCAAGTGCGGGGAGAAATTAATAATAAATATCTAATTTTGAAAATCTATACAGCATAGGAAGTTTGTGTGTAGATTGCTCAGATTATACAGGGTGCTTCACGAGAAATAGCCGGAAGGAAATTTAACCCATCTGCAGTTGGTTCTGAGATGAAAATAAAATGTTCAGCAAAACATGAAAATTCAGTTGTGATAGTGACAACTTCATTGGATAATAATTGAAAGAAATGTAATCAATAAAATTTCTTGAGATGATCTTTAAAATTTAAAAAAAAAATTAAAATTTTTGCGTTTCTTCAACTTTTAGCGTGCTCCCATTATCCAGGAATTATAAGGTCCGTGATACACTGTACAAATGTTACCAATAGTAGCATTGGTTGCATATGCTCGAAAGAGGCAAGCTTTCGTACTACTTGGTAACAGGTGTATCACGGGCCTAACCGTAAAAGATCATCCTGAGGTTATCTAAACTTTTTTTCAAAGAATGTTTTTAACATGTTCTTGAAATGACGTATAAAAGGCGTACGCATATATTCTAGGGTTTTCAAATGTTCGTGCTCTATTTTCCAACAGATTTGCTTGTACTATGGGGGACCTTCGTAAATTGGTGAGCAGTGGTAAAATTCCTGCCTTTCCAACTGTGTTGTGTGATTGAAGGTTCGAACCCAAATTCTCTGTGTGACCCCTTTTCCGGATTATATTATGCATGTGCAATATTGCCGTAGCAGTGGGAGTTCTAGCATCCGCTTGACGACTTTTTACTTCATAAAGAATGTAAACGAGGATAATAAAACCTGTATGAAACGGAACGTCAAGACACTAAAATAATAATACGTTTTTAGGCCGGGATAACACATAAATCCTTTTATAAAACTTGTAAAATGCAACCAATAGCGTATGGGAAGGAATAGCGAATATATGAAGGAACTATTTTTTTTTTATTCCATCGAAGACAGGTTCTTTATAGGACAAGATCTTTTATCAAACTTTTATAGTGTAATCTCGGCCTTAGGCCATTATTGCTGGGGGGGGGGGCGAGATGATGCTGTTGTTGATCCATTTATACATATCTCCGCCCATGCGCCTATTGGTTGCATTTTTCAAGTTTCATAAATGAACTTTTATCAAACTTTTATAGTGTAATCCCGGATTTAGATAGGTTTCATTGCACAGAGATATCTCGGCTAAAGAACGCCTTGGGTTACGAGTTTTCGGCTAACGAACTTGATTCCGGAACGAATTATCTTCGTTAGCCGAAGTTTCATTACATTTGCGACGTATGTGAGTTTGAGTGTCATCTATCTTTCACAAAAGACAACTGAATTATTTTTTTTTCCCAGTCGTTTTGAGAGTTTTCTCCGACTATATTCTCGCAGCTTAGGGGTAAATGTAGTAAAAATAAAGTTCACCCTGGACATTTAGATAGAAAGTTTTCCAGATTCGCAGTTTTAAGTATCAAGTCCATACCCAGAAACAGATAGTCCATACCACAAGTTGAACATTCGACCCATTGAAAAGTTGATATTTTCTATCACTCATATATGGTGAACGCTTATCTGATTGTAACGGGATGAATTATTCTTGTCAGTATAAAAATTTTAATTGATACAATGGGTTGCCTTGAAGTTGCGACAAACTCATAGGGGTGTTAGGCATCAAGAGGAACAAAAATTGTCTTAGAATTTGTTATCACAAATCGTCGTGGAGTGGAAGTCCAATAATAAGTAGAAAAACGTTTATTTGACAGTATGTGTGTGATTACAACACAGCCCGTGGTGTACAAAATAAAGAACAATAATAAGTGCAAACAAGTACAAAAATTATTTACTTGACAGCATGATTACAATACAGCCTGTGAAGCACAGTTCAATGTCAGAAAGTAGACGAAGAGAAATGATTACAGGAGATTTTGTGCTTATTATTGTACTTTATTTTGTACACCACGGCCTGTGTTGTAATCACCCTGTCAAATAAAATAAAAAATTCTACTTATTTTAGTGGACTTTTTGTCCCACTCGATGTCTCACCCTTCATAATATTTTTGGCGACTGAACGTGGTTTGCGATATCATGTTCTACGACAATTCCTGTTCCTCTTGATGTCTAATATCACCCATCTGAGTTTGTCTCCACTTCAAGGTAACACCCTGTATATTTTTACCTATTCTTGCCTTACAAATATGTTATAATTTTAGTCGAATCTCTCCATTTATATGCTGATCATTTTTTCATTCTTTATTTTTATTTCGCAACCTAGCGTAGAATTTATGATTATTTTGTATGGTAATCTCGTCGTGTGTGTGAAACGCCTGGTAAATTAATTTATCATTCACCCTCTAGACAATACATACAGGGTGCACTATCGAGTCGGTATTCCCGACATTGGCTAATTCAGCCGATGACTTGGCCAGAAACATGTATCTATAGAGTGACCATATAATCGGTATTTTATGGGACTTTGGACCGTAATTTTGGTTAAAATGTTTAACCAACTTTTTCATAAAATGTTCCAATTTTTCCGAAACTAAGAATTGCTATTATTTTCATTACTCACATAAATTAACATTTTTGACTGTATTTTTGGCGGTAATTGGCAACTTTACTTGCCTTAGATAATTTTTGTCGACTGTAATTAACAACTTTACTTTTTTTGATAATTTTTTGACTATAATTGGCAACTTTAATTGCATTTAACAATTTTTTGGCTGCAATTGACAACGTTACTTGCATTTGCCATTTTTTGGTGATAACACGTGTGGATCCCGATTGGACGATCTTTTATGAGGTAAATGTGGTCAACCTGGACTTTTAACGTGTATTGATTTTTTTCCTACCGGAACACTTTTCACTAGCTTAACACATTCCTGACAAAAAATATAAGTTATGAAATGATATTTGGACTCTTTTAGAAATAATTACCCCATTTCTTTTAAAAATTGTCGTGGCACAACCACGATCCTCTCATTGCACATCAGTGTAACGTGGCACAGCGGTTGAAAACCCCGATGTATAGAGAAAATGTATATGGAATATCGGAAGTTTCTTAATTTTCTGATGAATAGTCTCCGTTGAAAGCTCTGAACATACAACTTTGATTACAGACGTCCTGTATATTTAATTTTTAAAATTTTAATATTAAAGAATATATAACAATATATAATAATATATAATAATATAACTTGCGAGCACGGGGCAAGGGGAGCCACCACTATAAATCTTTGCTAACTTTTCCGACACAACTCTGCCGCTTTTGAGGTAACGGAAGTAAGGTGCTTTGCATCAGTCCGGGACTGTGAGCGGTTCTATCTATCTATAATAATATATTTCAATAATAACATCATATGTTTAAATAATTACAAAAAAATGTGATTATCATATCTCGGTGATATTATATAATATCTAACGTTATTTTATTATCTTGTGGGTAGTTTTTTTCACCTTATTGACGATATATTGTTATTTTCATTCAAGTGATTCTTTTGTAATTGATTATTTATATCACAGTTTTTAATATGAATAACTAAACACAATTAAATTTCGTTTCAACTTTTTTTTTTCAAATATGTCGTTATATTTAGCTGTCCTCAATTGAGGACACTTACTTGTCCAGTGTCATAATTCTTGCTGATGTATTTAAAAAAATGTCTCATACGAAAATAAATCACAGTAATTTGTTATTTGAAATTTAAATAATAGATTAACATGAAAATAAAATGATGATTTTTGCTGAAACTCTTTTATAGTTTTCCATATAAATTAAATTTTCTTCCCATATTTTCATTCTATTGTTTTCATCGATAGATGGCAGCAGCATTCGCTTCTAACAACCTGGTGAGTCTGGTTTGCACAGTTAAGCATTGAGGATATAGAAAATTATTTCTCAAACTCCTTTTTTTCCGTATAAATAATCAACGTCTGATTATTTAATTGGGTCTTATTTAATTCAATCATTAATAAGCAAATATGAAATTCATACACGAATGATTCGCGCGTCGTGTGTTCGGTTGAAATTAAAACCTAATATTAAGTTATATTAATTTTAAAACATACTGATATACAAGTATATGAGTTTTCACAAAAACATGTTTACTCAAATCTTTAGATATTTTTTAAGACTTATATATTCATATTTAAAACTCACCACATCAAACAACGACGACTTGCTTTTTATCAAGTTGAAGAATTGAAATATCAGAATTGAATTTTAAATAAATCAAAGAAAATTTCATTTCCGAACTCGCCGTAAACATGCATTCATGTTTTTAAACTTTTAGTTACAGTAGGTCTTTTCCAGCCATGCCCAGCCATTAGTGAAAAATGAAGTCAGCATTCCACTATAAACATTCCGTTTTTGTTTGAACAATTCGTATAGCTACAGAACGGGGGGGGGGAGGCAATGCCCCCCAACGTCAAAGGTAAAGCCGACTGATCTAATGTATTTGCGTATATATGAATTGGCATGATCATCATCATTCTCCCCCAGCAATCATCGTGTACTTCCCCCAGACTTTCAAGTCTATCTCCACCTATGCTACAGAAATATTAAATTTTGATCAGAATTCTTACTGAACAGTTTCATAGGCAGGGATAGACTTGAAAGTCTCGGGAGGGGGGTACGATGGTGATTGCTAGGGAGAGGCATGATGATGATGATGATGATGATGATGGCGGCAATTCACATACAGCCATCCCTCCATATTCGCTCGACGTTGACGATAAGTTATCCTCATACTTAGATGAGATAGCCATAATTCTTTTTATGGGCAGTGTATTATATAGTAATAATTATTTGTTTTTTCCGAAATATATGCTTTTATATTTGGTTTCGTAATTTATGCTTTTATATTCGGTTGCTGTATATTGGTAATATTTGGCAACCATATTTTTTCCATATCATCTTTTTATTTTTTACAATATGGATATGGGCAATTTACCTGTTGCGGTCTCTGTATTTGTGTTTAGACGTGTAGTAGAGATGGGTAAGATGGGGATTCGATTTCGTCTTCACTTCTATGAATACAAATACAAATACAACGCCAGGACAGGCAAAATTCCCAACGAGATGGCTCAGAAAAAGATGCCCATAACAAATATGGATGTCATATATTTCAAAAATAAGGAATATTATATCCCAGTCTCCACTGAAGGTGTAAATTGCAGATATAGGTGAAACTTTTGTCTGAAAACATCTGGCGCTATATTTAAACTTTTCAGCTAAGAATCACCATTCTGCAAATATACTGTAGTGTTCCAGTGACTGTTTGTAAATTGGTATCAACAAAGCTATAAAACATATCATCTAGTTCTGGGGTGGGCAACTTTTTGCAGTTCGAGGGCCGACATAATGGTCTGACATGCAGTGTCGCGGATAGCAGCAGGGGCAAAACTCTTGTATGTAAGCCGCATGCTGCACAAGGGGACAGACATTTCCGATAATATAAGCCGGGCCCGGTATGATTACTTGCTATGGCATCGCGGGCCATGAACATTTTGTCGAGATTTATTGATTTATTTACTAATTGACTAAATTATTCATTTAGTTATATACTAATTATAGATCATTATTAATAAATTCTTGTAAAGAAATTTTTTTATTAATGTTAATGTTCTAACCAGAGTGGAAAATGTTGCTTCAAAATTTTATATTTTAAAATTCATTATTCTGAATTTCATGGAAGATGTTTTTCTAGTTCTATTTTCCTCCCAGATATATATTTTACTGAATATGTTTACCGATAGACAGTTCATTATATTTTAATTTTTATGGCAAACTTAAAAGTAAATTTTTTTAAGGAAATTTTTCTCATTGAGATTACAATCACTGACTTCCAATGATTGCGCGAGGAAATCTGTTACTGCTACTTCCATAACTCCAGCAGTATGTTATTGAAATCAATCACGCTCCTCTGTTTAAGGAGGTTTTGTGTTTGTGTGTTAAAAATACAAATTTTTTCGACCAAATCAGAAATGATTTTTTCTCTGCATTAACCACAATTTCGTCAATGGAAACTAATATCAAAAATATAATAGCTTTTTCATCTTGTCACGGGCACCCCAAACTCACCTCGCGGCCCCTGGGCTAGCTGTTGGCCACCCCCGGTCTAGTTAATTGAAAAATATCAACATCAATCAACTGCACGTCTTTGAATATTATGGTTTAATATAATTTAATATATATATTTTTTATTTTCTTAACGTACACTAAAATCAATTCCTAGTTTTTAACTACCAATTCCTTAAACAAATGATCTTCAACGTTCAAAAAATGTAATAGAAGATGAGTTTTTTCGTAAAAATGCATGAAAATTATGCATACATAAATAAATATATATATATATTTTGTCGTAATTCCTTAAATCAGACAGAGATAGAAGAAAAAACGAAGTTTTATTAGTCTTATCTAAATAATATGACCTGCTTTATTGCATTAGGACAGAGCTATCGAACGTCATACAAATCTCAAAAGCAAAGATTATTAATCTTAATCTGATTAGATCCTTACAGAACCAAAGAATACCGTAATGATGGGAAAAAAAATATAAAAGTTCTCTCACAAGAATGAATGCAAATATTGATTTCCCTAATAAAATATATGGACAAGGTTAAAAAAAGAGAACTCCTACTTTAAGAAGTGGAATCAAAATAATTGCAGGAGTAATTAAAAGATTTTTCTCCGTGCGTGTAACAGCAGGAGACAAATTCCCTAGAATAAGATATTAAAAAAAAAGAATATGGAAGCGAAGAGCTCTCTTTAGTTATTTTATTTTTTATGTCTGTATAACGTTCCTAAACTTATGGTCTCCATTCTGAACTTTTTTCAGCAATACAGAATTAATAATCGTTTCTTTTACTTTCATCTCCGAAGACCTGAATTTGAAAGGAAAAAAAAAGACTTTCATCTCTAATAAGTGGCTGAATAATTGAAATAAAAAGCTACCAAATAGCTCCTATTCTAAAGAAAATGTTTACCGTTAGTCTGCTTTTAATTGAGGGTGAGTATGGATAATTCATTATAATAATAACTTGAGACAAAAGTCACTAGTGTTGTTTTTACTTGAAACAAGAACGTTGCATTGTTTTTTTGTTTGAATTAAATGGTACTCTTCCCACTGTTGTATTTCACGGAATGCTTTCGTTTTGTGCATTGTTTTCCTTTTTGTGTGTAATTAACTGTACTTTAATGCATTGAAACGTCCACAATGTCAGAATTATCAACATACGTAAGGGAGTTAAACGATGGGAAATAGAAGTCGTTATATTTTGTTCCTTTAATTTTGACGTATAACAATACCTGTTACAATGTACGTAATACATTGAAACGAGAATATCCTTCAGCAATAACATGTGAAACTCTCGGCTGTGAGATGAAAAGAATTTTGCTACGTATATATTCAGCAGATTTCCACTGTAAAAGAAGTTCATCGTCTGAATACTTCTTTTATTTTTATTTTTACTTCAAAAGACAGGAGAGTTGGAACGTGCTGAAATGCAATTTTATATTTTCTACTTGGTGAGCAGTCGCTCAGACTTTTTTCATTCTCTGAACTTCTCTTGAAATCACGCTTTGAATCGTCTTTGAAACTCCAATTTTTTTCCCCCTCGTAAGACACGATTCTGAAGAAAGTGAAATCCAACGTAAAAAGAAGCACCACAAACAGCAACAGGCACAAGGCAATACGCGAATTTCAGTTAAAATCTGTTGTCTGACGCAAGGATATATCTAAAAAAAAAAATATGGAATGTCTCTATATTAAAAAAAAAATCTTCTCATTCAAGACGGAAATAATGCGAATCCACTGCATTTCGATGAAATATATATTTTTTTCGATTGAAGAGTAGTCAGAAACGACTGGAATAGCCGAATAGTACTGAACACGAGTATTTTATTTACCTAACAAATAGTACTGCGTTATTCATGAGATTACATTTGAAATTTAATTCTGGTTGATAACAAGCTGGTTTTTATCTCTGTCTATCGCTGATTTAATTCCGTCAAGAAGGATACTGCTAATCAGCAAAACGTTTTATTTCATATACCATAATTTGAGGTTAGTTGGACCCAAATGTGAACATTTTTGTACATTTTCTTACCAAAGTATACCATTAAAAACAACAAATATGCTGATAGCCAAATTTTTACCACGTCTGTGATATTTTTCTATACTCTAATTTATTTTGTTTTTCAAACCAAAATGATGTATGTACAGAATAATATATTATTGAAGTTTGGGTTACTTGAAGCCAAGCTGAATGAACGCGAGTACTTTACCACTGGACTTAACCCGTTGCCTGTTCTGTGATGTTGAATGAATTATTTTATACACTGGTGAAATAAATTAAGAGAATTTGCATATTTTATCGAATTTCATGAAAAGAACTGAACTGAATGTAAAGCCACTGCTTCTAGACAAAAATGCAAATCTTGTAACGTCAAATACGTAAGCGTACACGTGTGTGTAGGCGGAGCCAGTAGAGAAAAAGGCTTTATAAGCGCGCGTAAGTTAAGACGCATTTCGTTCGCTAGCACACCTCGGCGAATTTCTTGGTGTTATTTTGCAGCAATCGGTTAATTTCAAATAGTAACAGTAAAAATGAGTAACCACCAACGTTTAGATGATGGAATGAGGTGGCGAATTGTGGGGAGGCTAGAAGCAGGCCAATCTCAAGTCCAGATTTGTAGAGAGTTCAATTTAACGCCCAGCGTCGCGTGTAACTTATGGAAACAGTTCCTGAATACCGGAACCATCGAGAGAAAGCCTGGGCAAGGTCGTCCAAGAGCCACGACGGCCAGAGAAGATCGCCATTTGTCGATTATAGCGAGGTGTAACAGGAGTGCTACAGCTTCTCAGCTCTCTCGTGACTTGTATGCAGCTACAGGAACCCGTGTATCAAGGGTGACTGTTTCCAAAAGACTTCATGAGAGAGGGTTGTTTGCAAGAAGACCTGCTGTTTGCGTCCCACTCACTTCTACGGACAGTAGAATCCGTTCATCATGGTGCAGAGAGCATAGAGATTGGAGTATGGATCAATGGGCGACCGTTCTCTTCACTGAGCAGTCCCGGTTCAGCCTAAGCACCGATTCTCGCCGTACGTTCATATGGAGAGAACCAGGGACCCACTACCTACCCTCCAATGTCCGCGAAATCGACCATTATGGCGGAGGAGGTTTAATGGTCTGGGCAAGCATCATGTTGGATGACTGCACACCTCTCCATGTCTTTGAAAGAGGCACTGTGACTGGTGTGAGGTATAGGGTTGGGGTCTTGGAGCCCTATGCTCACCTTTTCTGGGGTGCAGTTGGCCCTGAGTTCATTTTAATGGACGACAACGCGAGGCCACATAGAACTCTTCTGCTCGACGATTTTCTAGAGAGTGGGTATATTCGCCGGATGGATTGGCCAGCCAGATCTCCAGACCTTAACCCTCAACCCTATAGAGCATGTCTGGGACGCTCTGGGGAACGCAATTGCAACTCGCAACCCCCCTCCGGGAACCATCCAGGGAATGAAAACAACGTTGCTGAACGAGTGGGACCAATTGCCACAGGAAATGATAAACTGCCTTATTTCAAGTATGAAATCACGCTGCAAGACCTGTATATCTGTAAGAGGGGCCCATACCCCCTATTAACCCATATTTTTCTTTATTCTGCAACCGCTGTTCCATACCTTCCAACTCCAACGAGTGTTACGCACGATCATGCGTGTGTATTACAATTATTGAATGGTTATTTGTTTTGTATTGTATCAATGTATGGACATATCAAATTTCATTAAAATCGGTACAGTAGTTCTAGAGATAATCGACCAAGTCTGCAGATTCTCTTAATTTCTTACACCAGTGTATATTTAACTTGATTGCATTCTTTAAAGGTCATTGTCAAACTTCAATCCACTGCCATGGCTACCCCCTTTACTAGCTTTTCGCTCATGGGCCGCTCAGAACGGCCTTGGAGGCCGTTCAGAGGTAGTTGAAAGCAATGGTATCGTCAGATGCATGTTTCAAAGGTTCATCCAATGATTTTACTTTGGTTTTTCAATATCTCTTCGCGTCTGGGCACCAAGCCTGCTGCCAAGCCTGTTCTAGAGATAATCGGCCAAGTCGGCAAATTCTCTTAATTTCTTACACCAGTGTACTAACTAGTCCTACTAAGGTTGAAAAATAATGTACTAAAAAGATCCTTTAGATTATAACTAAAAAAAAACTCCTTCTTTTAGGTGGACTAATTTAATTTTTTATATCGCGCTTCTTCTTCACTAGTAAAAACGATTAGATGTGCAGGTGTGTTTATAATATATCACATCCTTCAATCTTTTTTTGATAGTAGACCTGTTTATTTTAAAGTAGGCTGATGCGGCTTTCTGAGACATTTCTCCTGATCTTACAGTATTTGAACACTCTTCTAATTTTTGAGCTGTAAAATCCTTTCTTTTTTACTTTTAAACCGAGCACAACTCCGGCCTATCGACATGGACAATTTACTACCGATTGAGTTGTGTCGGAAGTGCGAGTATGTGTGCGTACCAGTCGTATTGTGGTTTCTGTCTAGCGCTAAAACTGTTGTTATTTTCTTCAGGACTATACAGGGGGGGGGCAACAATAGACCACCCAATAATTACAGATGTGATTCCTAGTGAAAAGCTAGTACAGAAAAGTGTTTGCTGTTTATGGATTGGACGAATATATATATACTATGCGAGTTACAATGTTTTGAAATTTTGTGATGTGTCATTTTTCAAAGGGTCGTACATGCGCCAAACACCAAGCGAAAGTAAATTTCTCCGCCAGCAGCTGGTTCACTTCTTGAAAATGAACAGAAATATCCAATCCTGTTAGAAACCAGGTTCGGCCTTCTTTATTCAGGATTGGCGCTTTTTCTCTCCATGTCGTGTGATATAACAACATTGTTATTACGTGTGGATAACGTGTAATCACGTGGTAGCTTCGCCCACTATGTTGGCAAATTTATCAAAAGATTTGTAAAGTGTTAGCCAAATCAGATCTATTTGAAATTGTTTTAACCAAATCGATACAGATATTTTTATATCAGGTTACAGGTATTTTATATTGGTTATTCGTCGAGTCATATTTTCATTCGGTGTATTGTATAGTATTAATCGATCGCTTTTTCCTTTCGTGATATAATGCTTTATTTGTTGCTGTGTTTTGATTATATTTGATATCCATATACTTTTATGGACATAATTCTTTTAGCCACCTCGTTGGGCAATTCGCATGTTGTGTGTTGTCTGTTGTGTATTGTGAATTTCTTTAAAAAACAATTCACATCAGAAGATGATTGAACAAGCCACCAATGCCTTCATCCAAAAGTGAGTGTTAATTTTGCCACATCATCAATTGTTTTTCCGTTCGTCATGTTAAATCCTCTCGACCGAGTTTCATTCAATCAATTGTTAAACCAAAACGAGCGTTACATAGGTCTGAGTAGTTTCAGTTTTATGATACTGCTAAGACCAATGTAGCGCCCGTCCTCGTGGACGCATTCCATTGAAATTTGGTATATACGCTATACAAACCATGAGGAAAAAGAAAATGCAATAAAAACACCTTCTTTTCATTTGGTAGTCCAAAATTGAAGTATTTTTATTGCATATCTCTTTCCTATGGTCTCGTTAAGATATTCTGAAAATTTGGTTGTCTTCGGATGAGTAGTTAAAAATATATATATATACGGAATGGGAACTTTAATTATAAACACCCTGTATATTGCCGTGAACTCTGAACAGCGGGCTAACTTTTTTCAATCATTATTTGAATGATTGAATGAAATCGCCAAATGGAGCTTCTCACACACAGAGTTAATTTCTTTCAAACTGAAGGGGCAATATTTTTCAAAATTAAATACAAATGAAATCCATATTTTGTGAATATACCTTCTGTAAATTACGCGTTGATGATACTTTTTTCTTTTTTCATTTTATGAAAAGAATGAATCGCTGAGTTCTACGAAAATTGGGTACAATTCAATGTTTAGGCGAACACTTTTTTTCCATTTCGAAAGCTATTTTGAAATCGATGTTTTAAATTTTATTGAAACGTAGTTGATTGATCGTAAAACAAACATTTTGAAAATGGGAAGGAAATTTGTTTAATGCAATTATACTTATATGTGACTAATAGTATTTCGCATTTGTGCCTTTTATTCCGATGAGCTCAGCAAAGAGCGGGTGATTTTGCATCGCCAACAAGGGTTTTAATTAATGTCTCAGCTACGTGAAATGTTCCGAGACGGAGCATTCCATTTCCTAATTTATGAGTTCGTTTCGCAATTCACTCATTAATGCTCTCACAGTAACACAAAATTCTTCCTATTCCGTGGTACCAGGCACATGCAGGCTTTTCATTCGTCCTCTCTAGTAGTAGTTTCTGCATCGACAGCAGTAGGTTATTCACAGCTTTTCCTCAGTGCTCGTATCAGTAAGGCGACCGTGTGAAGGATCCAGTGAACAATTTTAATTCGATTGCGGAATAGTTTTAGGACTGCATACCAACTAATCGGTTTAATTATACTGAAATTCAAATGAGGCACAATTTGGTTAGCTCATTAAATTTTAATATTCTGTATCAATAATCTCTTCCCAAATCCTTAGTTTAAAACTGATCTACGAATCGTTATGTAATCGAAGTCCAAAGTTGTGCTTTTATATGTGTGGAATAGGGATCTTCTGTTCTCATAATACCTCGGTATTTTCCCACGAGGACAACTGCTTCGTTAAAATTTGGTACATCAACAAGTTCTACTTCGTATTTGGGCTAAAATAAAGATTAGAATATTCTCTAAGAGTACTAAACGTTAATGATCTCCAATCTCCCATTGTTTGTTTCTTTGATGATATAAATTGATTGTTCGTGTATTGATTGATTGTTCATCTTTTACTAGATAAAGAAATAAACAAAATACTGAAATACACAAGATTAAGGCGAAGATTTTAACCCTTAAATGCGTAGCTTTTCATATGTGCAGAGGGTCCTTTAAGCATTCATTACTGCACTCAGTTTGGAGATAAAAAATCATTTTTACACACATAAGCTGTGATCATTTTCTTTCCATTTTATATTTTGAATTGACTGGTAGATTTATTTATTTATAAAATAATGTTTGCCGAAGCCACAATACATGAGAATGCGTTTGTGGTGACAAATACTTCAATTAAAGACAACTCTTTGTTTACGAAGTTTCTAAACAGCTGGCTGACGCGCAGATATAATTAGGAGGGAGACAATTCAACTGTCTTTGCGGGGAATCGAACCCACGTTCTTTCATTGGATTCGACTCCCCGTAAAGGCAGTTGAATTTTCTCTCTTTGCTAAATACAGGGTGATTCAGAAAAGATGGGGAAAATCTTTAAGAGGTGATAGCACACACCAATACAAACAATTGTCATCAAAGAATGCATGGTCTAACATGAAAAACAAACAAATTAGCACGTTTCGGAACGGCCGCTCCGCAAAAGTTAAATGACATTCCTGTTGAAATTTATAGGTACAGAAAGAAAACCGTGCATGCAAATGTAACCTGGGAACAAGAAGAAACTTTTTGCAAATCTGCGTCCCAATGCATCAGACCGGGAAGCAAGAAAGGATCCCGTTTCGCACAGCTGCCGATGCAAGCGCGCAAATGTTTTTGGATTGGGCAACCGCCTGTGGGAAAAAAGGCTCACCGTACATTCGTGCTGCCTCTGTGGTACTTCCGTTTTAAGCTCCGTAAATGAAATGCATGTCTGCTTTTTCAGTATTACATACGTGCGCTATTATCCAGTACGTTACGACTGTTAGAACGGTTGCACGCTGGAATAACCTCACAGGGCTGGCGTCCGCGCCTTTTATTCACTGTAATGCAGCATAAAATTCCTTCTTCTTACCCAGGTTACATTTGCATGCATGATGTTCTGTTTGTCCCGATAAATTTCAACAGGAATGTCGTTTTAACGTTTGCGGAGCGGCCGTTTGGAAACGCGCTAGCGCGTTTGCGTTTCATGTTACACCATGCATTCTTCGATGAAAATTGTTTGTATTGGTGTGTACTCTATCACTTTTCTTAAAGTTTTTCCCATCTTTTCTGAATCACCTTGCATATCTTTGCATCAGCCAGCTGTTTGAAACCTTCGTATGGATAGCGGAGAGTGACATCATCCTCGAACTTTTTGTTCGTTGCAGAGCATGTGTAGCTGTTATTTCACTAATTTGTTAAGATGTTTTGCTTGCATTTCGCTTTTATACCTTGAAGTTTGCAATCCGAATATTTTTCTAAATGTAGTATGAATCATAAAGAAGATAGTTATATGGACCTTTTTTGAGGCTCTTTAAGGCCCTGCATAAGCTGTACAATTCGCGATAGATTTTTTCTAGATAGATTAGGCTTCCGGTACTTGTCAGTAAGTATGAAAAAAATTATCAGCTAGAAAAAATCATGCATTTAGAGGATGACCTTTTCCGCTACCACATGGCATTACATTATTTTTTAAATATCTTTCGTATATAAAATTTATTTGAATAAAAATAACTCAGTTGTTCATTGCATATTAATAATTATTACAAAGGCCCAGATGCTTTTCACCTAAAAAATCCTGAAATATTACCATAAAAAAGGGGGGGAAAAACTCGAACAAATGTCCTAAAAATTAAAAAAAAATGTCATAAAAGCTAAAAGAAAAATTACGGAAAAATGACAGAAAATCTTATTAAAATAACAAAACAAATTTCTTTAGAAACTGCACCCGTCGTTATATTAACTAGTAGTAAAAGAAAAAAATATATAGTATATCTATTGAAAATTACATTCTTATTGTCAAAATTAGATTTCATAAAAAATGGCCAATGAAATTTTTCAAATATACAATTCATAATTTATGAGTGGGTTAGGAAATCTACAAGACAAAATAGAAATTTCTCAAAAGGCAAGATAAATTTCTTTCAACATCAACGGATGCTATTGGGGATATTTGGAGGGGGGATCTGACCTACTCACAGTACTATAGTGTCTCTTCAATTTCAAAACTTTTGGATGTTCTCGTACAGATGTCAGAAATTTTTTGTAGGCAATATAAGTCCACTTTTCTTCCCATTATTTTTTCGAATTTCATGATACTAAATTGGCCTACCCCACTTTTAGCACACTGACTTTATCGATGGCATCAATTAAGCTTCATACTTTTCTTCAAGGACTGGACGGTAGAAACCAGACTGCTGAAGATTGATCTTATGTGCGTCATCAGTTCTTCAATATTCCCAAGGCAAATCAAAGCTTACGAAATCATACTGCATGCAGCATTATTACCGATCAAAATCATTCAACAAGAATTTGCAGATTTCAAAATTCCCCCGTCGTACGTACAAGTACGTACCATTTCTCTTTTGTAATATGAAAATCCCTCTCTCTCAACATCCCATATAGGGTCAGAATTTCTTGAATTCATTTTCATTTATTGTTTGGTTAAGTGTGTCCAGCTCTTGGAATTGTTACTAAATACAGTACTAAATTGCCTGGAACTGGAATGATCCAGTTGATTTATTAAAGTATTTATGCTATTGTTTTCCCAGAAAATAAATCGGTTATGAAAGAGGATTAGAATTCTCGCGGTAAATTTCATCTATTAAATGGTTTTTTTTTATTTCCTTAATTTTAAAATTTCAAAATCATGTCTATAATTATGGTAATCGTTATTCAAACTTGAACTTGTGTGTGTATATGGTGTTTTACTAACCTCCTTTGCTTCTATGATTACGTGACTAAGGCTTTGGGTAAGAGCAAAAATGTCGACGTTGTTTACCTTGATTTCCAGAAGGCATTCGATCGGGTCCAACATGGCAAACTCTTGAAGCGTTTACACGAGATTGGAATAGGGGGCAACTTGCTGAATTGGATAGAATCGTGGTTAAGAGATAGGTCGCAACGAGTTATGGTGAACGGGGAATTCTCTGGTTGGACAGACGTCACAAGTGGAGTTCCTCGGGGAAGTGTCCTTGGCCCCATACTTTTTTCACTTTTTATCGACAAACTCGATCAGGGTATCGATGGAATTACTAGCAAATTCGCAGATGATGTGAAGCTAATGGGGGTAATCGGAAATGAAAGCGATAGGGAGTTGCTCCAGACCAACTTAAACAAGATTGCAGTATGGGCAAATGAATGGAGCATGACGTTTAGCGTAGATAAGTGCATGGTCGCTCATTTTGGTTCGAACAACCCACGGTTCTCTTACGAGTTGAATGGTGTCACTATCCCGGATGCAACTAGAGTCACCGATTTGGGAATTCTCATTGACGAGCGACTTAAGTTTTCTGAACATTGTTCAGCGGTTGTCAAAAAAGCGAATAGAATGCTTGGTCTCATTTTCAAAAAGGTCTCTTCGCGTTCTCCTAAAGTCATTCTTCCGCTTTTTCGAGGCTTAGTTCGCCCTGGACTGGAGTATGCTGTAAGGTTTTGGAGACCATACCTACAGAGGGACATAGACTTGGTTGAAGGGGTGCAGAGAAGAGCTACGCGTGTCCTTATTGGCACACAGGGCTTGAGGTATGAAGAAAGACTTCATTTTTTGAATATGTTTACATTGGATGAACGCAGGTGTCGAGGAGATATGATCGAAGTGTTCAAAATTTTCAATGGGATGGATAGGATGGACCATGAACTTTTAGTACACCGCCAATCGACTGCTTTTACAAGGGGACACCAGTATCGATTGGTGAGGGACAATGCAAGGTTATGGTGTCGCAGGGAATTTTTCTCCAATAGGGTTGTTAATAAATGGAATAGCTTACCCCCGGAGGTAGTAAATTGTAACACAATTGACACGTTTAAAAAGAAATACGATAAACATGTTGGGGTAAATCGAGAAGCTATGCATTCTTAGAATAAGACAACCATAAGTATTCTTTATTGGCATTGTATAATATTTTATCATGTGTATATATTGTTTGTAATTTGTGTTAATTGCATTTTTAATTGGGTTGCTGTATTTTTGAAACATATGACAACCATATTTTTATGGGCATCTTTTTATCAGCCACCTCGTTGGGCATTTTGCCTGTTGTGGCGTTGTATTTGTATTTGTATTTGTATATTTGTATTTGTATTTACTATTAATCAATATGTTTCTATTTCGAAAAATTCACACCAAGGCTGGTTAGTTTCAAATTTAAAAATGATAATATTATACATACATACTCTATATATGTGTTTATAACAATCATGCTTAATTAGTCAGCAAAGTGAAATAATCTCCGAAGCACATTGCTTTTTTTATCATCACCGAATATGGAATATGCTAGAATAATCATGAAGAACTTCAAAAACAACCACTATAACATTATCCTAAAATTTAGTAATAGATCTCGCCTTCATAGGTAGCGGATATTGGATGTGCTTTAATTAAAATTGGCTTAACCATAAAATACATTTTAAGTGACTGTCGATCAATGCACAAAAATGCCTATTTTATGCAAAATTAGTTGATTAAGACTGATTTTACAGACAATAAATCACATTTATTTTGAAGTCACTATGATTTTTACAAGTAGAGTGATACCTCGGCTAACGCAGATGATCCATTCCGGAATCACGTTACTTAGCCGAAACGTAATTCATCATAGGTTTCTATGGGCAATCAATGTAATTCGTTCCAGCTTTTGCCCAAAATTTAAAGAACATTTTTGTCAAGCACCGTTCTGAAACACCAAGAAACGTTATAAAACGACGAAAACTAACAGTAGGCTGAAATGAACAACTCTAAAATTGCGTTAATGACAATCTACAGGAAGATGAGAGATACTGAAGATCTTTTTATTTCACA